>NC_087126.1:1212121-1515151 GCF_030705265.1 Helicoverpa armigera
AATTAATAAACGGCAGTTGAAATGTAATATTTTCCGAAAAAAAATATCAACTTACGAGTCTTGTTATTTTTCGGTGACATATGTATAATATGGAGGATACATATTCTTGTTTGTTTGTTGAAAAATTGATCTGATTTCGCTTTTGGAAAGCTACACTCTACCGAGAAACATAAGCTATGTGTAAACAGCTAGTGTTTTTATTAACAAACTTCTATAAATAGTCTTTATTAACTTTAAATCCATTTCCGATACACGTGCTTCTCTCCAATTAAAGCCGACAAGGTCAAATTGAAAAAATAAACTTTAATTAATTCCGCTACGGGTGATTAAATTTTAATATTGCATGTTTTTCACGGAGAAGTGGTATAAATGCAAGTTATTACTTGCCAATGTCGAGGTCACGTTCCAATGAACTTTCCAGCTTTATTAACTTACTTATTTGTATGGGAGATACGTCTGTTAATATGGGAAATCCGTAGGATGGCGGATAGTAATAAGTACGTGAATGAGATAGTTAATTTTAAAGATTATAAAAAAGCTATCCAATGGAATGATTTTCAATTCAATCTCAAAAAACGCCAGCTTTTTCCTATCCTTTTTAAAGATGTTTGAGTCGGCATCCAAAGTGGAAGCAGCTGAGTACCAGTGGTTTATTTTACATAGAGCGACTACCTATCTAACCCCTAATTCCCTTTGTAATACTTGTCGTCAGGCTTGTTCAAATGACAATCGCGATATGCAAATTTAACGTGCTGTCCGAAATAAGCCTTGCTTTACTAGTCGAGCTATTACATTTCTACTCATGTGCTCACGTGTCACAGCAATTAACTCTTAGTAGATCAGTAAGCTTACTAACACTCGTGCTTATTACATTTCACGACATTTCTTTGTGTTGTCCTATCACAATGATTCAATTGACCCCCTGTTTCAACAGAACAAGTCTTCTCATTATTTTCGGAGAAATTTTTCTTATTGTTTATTTGATTAGGCTAATTGATCCTGTTTGTTTGGCCTAAGTAGTTTGGCATTTAGTGTAAGTATTATGATGGAGTGTAGATGGTCGCACAAAGGCGTGTAATTTTTAAACGACGAAGTACAGGGTATGGTAAATTATACGTAGAAAGTTTATTCTCAATTTATCACTATTTATATATAAAATATGAACCTATCTACTGAAATCTCCTACCCTATAACGCTTTAAAATTGAAATAAAGTTAACGTTACCTATTTTCATGCAAATTTTCGTGAGTATAATAATGTCAGTACGACAAAAAGTATCTAACAAAATTCCCAATAAGTATGTAAGTACCTCTGAAAAATTCTGTGTTGATAAATGGAATTGGGTAAAGAGATCTGATCGATTGCTTACACAAAGCAAAGTAAAATGTGCTAACCTTAGGCATTCTCAATACACGTAACAACTCAAAAAGCTTTGTATTAACGTAAATAAATAACGGTACGAAAGTTTTCTAGCACAAAGAGGCTTGTTGTTACAAAACCTGCCTTTGTGATGCAATGAGGTTATCCATAAAAGATATGTTGGCATAGTTTTCAATAAATAGTTCAGCTTTAAATGTTTTACTTAATGTTAGAACTACATACATACCTACAAGTAAAGTTAGAGTATGATAAAAATATGAATATGAAATTGAAATTCAGAGTGTGTTTATTTTATTTCATTACTTTTGTTGTGAACAAAACTCTAGGAACTTAATAGTGTATATAAAAAGCCATTTTCCAACCTCAAAAATCATCAAAAAATTAATTAAAAACGCAATGGAAATAACCGCCACATTGCCGGTGTTCTCATAAATTGTTCAGAACGAAAACAATCATGGCGTCTGCCGGTATGACGTCAACAAGATGGCGCGTCCATTGATAAAACGCGGCGCGGCGTGCGTCACATCCGCGTGTAGCGCGCATGCGTCAAGTTATACAACCATTGATAGAGAGTGGGGCGCTTTGTAGCTTGCGACGAGCTTACGATTTATAGAGCTTTTGGCTATAGGAAAATAAAAGTTTGTATTATACTGTTAACTGCTGAAAATAGCTGGCAAACACACTTATTTTCTCTTTTATTACGCTTAAAACTGCCTAACATTTTGAGTTGCTAATCGCTGTCACTGTCACGTCGAAGCTATTCAGCTGTAACTTTACGAAAGCGTATAAGTACTAGGAGGAAGGTTTATTTGACCCGTTAAATAAAGAACAAGAACCCAATCCTGCCCAGTTATTGTTTTTAATGTCCTTAAATCATTGATACAATTGTAGCATTTTTTTCTAAACAAATCATTTGCTTTCATTGCTGTCGAAATCGTGTCGTTGTCGTCCTATATAAAAGACATTTTCACAGTGCAAAAGCAGCCTCTTTCGGACGGCACGAAAATGTAGGCTGTATATCGGCAGTATCAGATGCCGCCCTTGCCTCCGACCGCACGGACGAGCGCTACCAACGGGGAATAGCCGCGAACTTCAAATTCAAATTTCGTATATCGAACGCGGACTTCTTTTTAAAATTAATTTGGTTTTATTTTTTATTTTTATCGTTGCTTCTGGCAACGTGTAAAGACTGTTTATACTCTTTGGTGAACTTTGAAGATTATTTACGTGAAGATACGGTAAGTTTAGTTTATTTATATTCTAGAGGTATAAAAATATATAATATCTTTTAAAATAGTTTCTTGATAGTTTAAAACGTTTGTCTATAAAGAGGTTAGCAAAATAAAAAATAGGTTATTGGTTGCAGTTTTCGTCGTGAATATACATAATTTTATTCGCATCAATATGAATTAGGAGACGATTTTTCCTATCACGACTGTATTTTTAAACGAAGTTTTTGAAAACTTTCTTAACTATAAGATCATTGTAACATGCGAATACTTTTATGTAAGTTTTCGTAGTCACTTTGCAGCTTGTGTGCGGCGATTTCATGGTCTACGGCGCGTAGTAAATTAGCTACGCTTTTAGTGCTACGAGATGCGCTACGAGCTACGCGCGGTTTCGTAGCGGATATATTTTACTAAAATATTTTAAAACTGTACTATTGAACTGGTTCAATTTCTTTGAATTTATAAGAAGACAATATATAGAGAAATGGGATATAGCATTATCTATATTTCTATTGATCATACTAAAATAAAAATCGCTTTTACATTTCAAAATACATAACTCACTACTATTATTTGAAAAATACAGGCCCTAATGTATCCAGAAACGCTTTTACCGGCCTCCAAACACTAATGCGTTTTAAATTGTTACCTACATATTCTTTGATACAACATTTTTTCATGAATAAAATCAGGCTTTCCTACAATTATTTCAAGGTTACAAAATATGATGAATGAGATAATAATCGTTTTTTTTTGGGAAAAATATGAGCGCGGTGATAGGTGCTTTTAACCCTTAATCGATTCTGTCATTACAACTAGGTACATGAGGCTCCATTACTGAACAATAAGGTTCGACAATATTGCGTGATATATTTTTGATGAAGAGTATTTTTTCATTTTTAAATGGGTGACCCGGTGAACTTTTGACCGACGCAAGAAAGGGTGTCCGCTTTATACGTCTGTCTGTCTGGGACACCTAAGTTCTTTAATGGATAAACCGATTTGGATGCGGTTTTTTTAGTTATACGTCTTTTTTAGTTGAAGAAGATAATTTTGGTCCTATGTGTGATCCTTCTCCAGTCCAATTACTATATAACATGGAATATGATACTAACGAAATAGATAGACAATGCACTTGAGTCTGCGCAATTGCTTGTGCACTTTAGTCTTGCGTAGATGGCTGATCGTCTTGGGGAAAACAGTTGACGTGGCTAATAATCGGTTTGGACGCCATTATCAATGTATACATATATGTACATTAAATGTATCTACGTATATATTTGTATATACATACCCAATGATATTACGGTACGATGCACATTTAGCGAGAACCTGTTAAGATGCCGTGTAGTAATTCAATTTGGGTTAGTTGGGCGACCATTTGAAGTAAATTGCCTGGACTAACACGATTTGTGTCGAGTACTGGTTCTACGTAATATATTGTATAGATTTATACTGATAGCCACGTGTAACTTACTTTAAAGCATCATGCCTTCACACCTGGGGTTAATGAATAGGGATATCTTTCAAAATATTTATCAATATTTAAACCAATACTTTCTTAAGCATTAAAAAAATATCAAATTATTGGAATATATTGCACTTGCAGAAATCTAGATTTCAATGTCATAAATATTTAATCGGGGGCGCTGGGAGGCTTCATATTTGATGATGACATTTACCATATTTGATCATATCTCAGTGGTATACTACATTTAATATGCATTTAATGAAGCCATCTCTCTACAGTTATCAAATGAATATTGGACATTGTTGTATACCGAAAAAAAGCTATACTTTCTCAGTCACGCAGGTACGTTATGTACGTGTTTGTCGGTCACGTTAGCTTCCCGTGAAACACTCCTCAGAATGCGACAGGTGGCACCGATATGGTCACGTTTCCATTTATTGCAAACGTGCACGATGCAGTTGAGATTGCACCCGCAAAAGTCTTACCTATTCCTAGTTTGAAATAGGAACGATTCTCATTTATTTTTTCTAGTTTGATTGCTGCCAATTTGTCAACTCGGCGGTTTGATGGCTGATTATAGTTTGGTTCAGACCACGGAGGAGAAAAGACTAGGTTCAAACATTATGGTATGTTAAGACCAGGAAGTCCAAAGCAGCCGAGGTGAATGAGAAATAAATAAATATGTTATTTGCCAGCCATTTTCATACAATCATAAAACTGTTCGATAACACAAAAAAATATACTCTGAGCTTTTTAAAAAGCCTAGGTTACCAAGCGATTAAATCCAAAGCCATTTTCCATTGTTATTGTAGACAAATATAAAACGCGTCATTGTCCATTAAGTAGAATCTGTTGTTTAGCCCCTAAGTGCTAGATCTACATACATTTACCCACTTAGATGTGACCTCGTAGTCGTAATGTCTTTTAAGTATTACTTTGAGTAAGTAGGCCCGGTATAAAGTACAATTAGTCAAGTTTAATTAAAAGTTATGAGAAAGACAAGTTAAGGTAATGAGATTTTTGAGTTAGGAGTTTTGCGAAAGGGTGGAAATGTGTATGTAGTATGTATGGTTTTGTTTTGATGTTATGTTTTCCTGCGTTTCCTGCTTTTATACTATAGGGCCAATGATTTATCTTTGTTTAAAAACCCACATGTTGCTTTAAGCAGCATTTTTTAAATCATTGAGAAAATCTTAGAAAGCGGCAGTTTGCGGTAAAACGAATCCTAATATATAAAAGGTATTTGGTGTGGGATTCTACTATGTTTAGAATCTTAAATTGTAGGTAATTGATTTTACAAATATCATAGACTGTCCTTAGGTGTTAGCACCAAAATAGTTCCAAACACCAATTTCATTTTCAATACACCTTGGAAATCGAATTACCGTCTGGTAGGCAACCGGTACCATTCGTCACAAACAATTATAACTTTCCAGCCCTATGAATAAACATAATCTGTACTCATATTTGCTTGAACGCACTGGACTCAGGTATTACTGTTTTTTTTTCATTGTAGATCATCATTTTTTTTCATTGTTAAATAGCCGATGAAGGCTATATGATTTCATCCAGACCATCCAGTACGCTGAGTAGTGCCCTCATGACGCGGGTGAAACCGCTGGTAGAAGGTAGTTAGATTATAAAATATAGACAACAATTTAATCAGTAATTTTTCAAAACTTTGGCTATTATAATAATGTCGGGACACATTTTAGGCAAAGACATAAAAATGATGACAGATTTTTTTATATAAGTAAATAATCACAGGCCAAAAACGGCAGCACTCTGTTACAGAAACATCTCAAGCCTCGTCTGTGTATATTGAAGTGCTAGCGCGCTCCGCGCTTTCATAATTGCTCCCATTAGAGTCTAGTCGAGTAATACTTTCATAAATAACAATGTGTATTACAACTAGGTGGAAATAGGAAAGAAAGCTATCCTAGACAATCTTCCTTTAGATAGATTATGTAATCAGGCGTTACTTTGCAAAAATCCGTGACATAAAATGTTCTTTTACTTACATAATCTGTCCAAGTTTCACTCTGAAAATACTTAAAAGAATTCTGATACCGAGATATTCTAGAGCCTGAGAAAGGATATAAGCTACTTTTTATCCGTATGCGGTAATTATTACTTTGGGAGACGGGTGAAACCGTAGTAACAGCTAGTAATATAACAGACCTGTTATTTCACGAAGTCATTCTCCCCAACCTGTTTGTCCAATGACTAAGCTATCATTTGCAATGCTAAACAGCCCATCCCGGCTTTAATGGAGATTTACTTATAATTCAATTAATTCGCGACTCGCGCCAGATTTTGATGAACAACGCTATTACAAAGGATTTGAACTCGTCAAACGTTTACTGAGCAATAACGAGATTGGTAATTGTATTATTTTCCGCTTGTAGGATGTTTAAGAAGGTTTGTAGAGTGATCTTGCAAAGGTTTAACTAGGTACATTAGCTAATATTATAAACCTGAAGAATTTGTTTGAAAGCGCATAGGAACTACTGAGCTTATTTGAAAACTTCTTTGTGTAGGAGAGCCCAATTTGAGTCCTGGAAAACGTAATAATTTTATGTCAATCTTTCAGTTTTAAGTAATATTATACCTATCGACGATGAAACTGTATAGACAGACAGGTCAGTTTGACATGGATACGCGAAACTGTTGCACTGGAACGAGAGGCAAACTGCAAAGCTTCTTTTTGACCAGGAAATATGTTTTTTCTATCGCGTTTTTAGCCGCCTGACAAACCGCACAAACCAGCTTCATTTAGTCAATTTCCCTTGTTATAACAACCTCGATGAGACAGAATAAACAATGGGGAAAAACACCTAACACCCATTACGTTTCTAACGACTGCCAAGAATAATATTCCTTCTTGTAGAAATACGGAAACTCGAGCACTTGATTGGAATTTGTTTTATTTTTGTATTGACGATATTTATTTGTTTGTTGGTATTGTGGATTCGCAGAAACTTATCCAGTGTGCTTGCTATAATCTATTTAGCTCTCTATCTGTATATTCTGTTGTTCTTATAACGCATATACGTAGCTTATGAAATAAACATTATTTATTTTTTTATATTTATTTTAAACTTTCATTTTTTTTGATACCAGTTCATGAATGAGTCTCTCTGTTGGTTTAAAAAGGCTTATTGACGTGCTGAACCTGTTTTGTAACTTCTGTATTTTATTTATCAAAGCTATAAAAATTACTTTAAATTAAGATACCACTCTAGTTTATTTCGGATATGAGAAAAATCTGTTATAAACATTTAAAACCAAAGAAATTCTGAACCAATTAGGTGATTAGCGCTATATAAGTATACAAGCATAAGAAAATTGTTCATTACACAAAGTCAGAGCGTTGTCAACACCTTCTAGAGGCACACATCAAAGGATTGGATCAGTAATCCAGTTATGGCAACACCGTCAATAATGCAATCGATGTTTTAATCGATTTAGAGAAAATACGTTACTCATATCGGATTTTGTTGCGTACAAGGCTCGTGTTTTGTTTCTTTGCTTGTTATTTTCATGTTGATTTTCTAAAAGAAGATTGACGCAGACCGAACAAAATAAAATTACGTCTAAGCACATATGTGCGTACTTGACAAGCATGTTTGCCGTAAGCCGTAATGGTCTACTAGGACCAAAATGTTGTCTTTTGTTAAAATATCTGTTACGCCAATTCAATTGACCTGTCTCATGATTTTGGTATAGGTACATATAACTGATGAACAATTTTTCAACAACGCTTTAACACTGGCGGATTTTCCGCTCGATTTTTCCAAGCGACAACACTCGTATGGGCAGCGGTAATAATTGGCAATCCAAGCGACACATTTTTTCAGTTGTAATATGTCACGCGTATACGCCCGATTTAGCTAAGGACCAAAATGTACCAGAGTGAGATCGCTGTTAATCTGTAAATCATGAAAGTCAAGACTTGTTTCTCAAGAATCTTCAAGAGTACTAAGACCTAAGTCAAAGTAAGGGAAGTTCTAAGTACAAAATGGCGACTTGTTAGCAATTATTTCTACACTTATTCGCTCCCTGGAAAGTTGAACAACGTTGGATTTTCTACGCAGTTTCAGAAAAGTTGTTACTAAAGTGCTACCTGGAAAAAATAGAAGGATTATTTCCTCTTTTCTATTGCATTAATTAGTAAAAAATAAATTACAAACGATTTTTTATAACAATCTAGAGAGATATTGTGTAAAGAATTGGAATAATTTGCATTACATCTGTTGTTCAAAAAGTTTGTATTGTGATTTATATATTTTTTTCGATTCTGAATGTTCGACATTTCAATCTCGTTTGAATTCTAATGAAGTACAATTCAATATAAAAAGTAGAAATTAGAACGTTCGTATAATTTATTGCATTTTTTCCAGTTCAATTGAATTCAAAGAGTTATTCAGTCAACTGAGTTCATTCGAGATATTCTTTATGCATAATTTAATTATTTGTCTTATTACTTTAGTTACCTAATTTGGAAACATACCTACGGTTTTAAACTTAACATAATTGATTTGGTAACTTTTTTCCTTAAAAAAATGTTTACGCCTCAAACTATAAATGACAGTCGCATATAATATAAGAACTCATTAAACCGGTCTATATTAATCTGTTTGGTAGTTTATCACAAGTAAAGTAAAGAGCTTACAATAGTTAATTAAAGTGACACTTATCTCGCGTCGTATTAGTGTTAAAAGCTTCGTTATTGATATAAATCGTACTTAAAAGTTTCTTTCAGAGTTATCTTGGTGACAGAGATATTAATATAAATGTGCAGAGCGATATAGTTTGCGTGGATTTGATACACCATACATATATTGTGTTGCAGAAGAAAATTATTTTGTATTATTATTGTGTTTTAAGAGTATTTATGTTTATTTTAATTTCATTGATTTATCACCTACTTTTTAAATACAAAACCAGAAGTTTTGAGTAGCTGTTGCGGGTTTTCAAAATCAATGATTATGGAACTTTATGGTTATCCAAAATATGTTTGAAAAGAAAGGGACGTTTCTATTTTAGTTTTAATTTGATAAAAATCATAAAAAATACAATTTCTATTCTAAATTGACAGTGATTTGGGTTAACCTACAATAAAATATTATTCGGTTTTTATTCGTGAACTTTTTGTGTGACATTTTTGAAGCATGAGCTCATAATTGGCAGGATTATAAAGTTTATTTGGCAATCACAATTAATTGACTTTCATTTTCATCATCACCTTAATTCATATACCATCGTACAAATACTAGCTTCTTGCGATGGATATGCCGTGTATCAAGGAAACTTCTCTACAGTGGAAGTAGAGTAAAAATAGGATCCTATGTTATTATTCTGTGGTTTCATATTCTATTATTTCATTCAAGCGTGATAAAAAAATAAACCTTTAGATCAACTAACTTTTTTCACATGTTTATACCTAAGGCAGATTGTCTTTTTATATTAACTTTTTTTCTGAAAAGTCATATTTACGACACAAATGTCAAATCTCGCAGCAAAAAAACTCCTACCCACATTAGCTCACATTTGTATTTAGATATAGACCAAGGTTTGACTTGATGAATATTTCATGAAGTTTTCATACGTTTACAGTTCATTGCGTTATGTATATGACGTGGTGAAGGATTATTATGAATCTCGCGCGCAATGGAGGCTGAAACGAGTCATGTGAAAGTAATGATGTGGGTTGGGATTGAAGAAAAATGAATTAATGATTTCTGTCGTTATGGAAAAAGTAGGATGTATTACAGTTATTGCTTACTAACTTTTCTGTTTGCCAATGCTGCTAGTGACTAACAGTAGCCAAAATGCTTGTTTGCCCGTACCCGATAATCTCAGAGTACATATACTAGGCCGAATGGAAAAATCGATCGCATCGCAGAGTCAGATACCTATTCAATTTATCTAGTAAGGCTTTTGGTTTTTTAGCCGGGTGCGCGGAATAGTTGCCACGGGACGCGTATGGATTCACTTGGTAAAGCTAATTACTAAATCTTTTCGGCCGTGAAATAGTAAAATAAAAATAAATAGAGATTTTCCAAATTCCAACAAATGGACACACACTTTTTAATTTTCCTCATACAACACACACCACTTTAAAACTCACAAAGCCAGCATATCAACAGCCAGCATAAAACCTTAGTAACCTCATTGTCAGTAGGCCTACAGGTCAGGCCGCCATGAATGATAGATGAGCAAGCCAGTCTCAATGTCGTCACAGTCTCCTCAGAACTGGTTGTAACCAGTTGCTCCAACCTTCAAAGTTTCGATCCAGTGTGGGCAATTGATAATGAAGTAGCCTGGATGCTTGGTAAGGCTATGGAATTTTTATCCGGATGTGCAAACAGTCACCTCGGGATGAATGTTCCACTGGCAGCAGTTTTTCAGCTATGAAGATTTAACCATTTATCAGACCAACGAGTAGAGATTTTTTTTAATTGAGAAAAATACAAAATAAATAATATTGTCAGTAGGCTCGCAGGTCAGGTCAGGCCGCCATGAATCATAGATGAGCAAGCCAGTCTTCGTGACGTCACCGTCTCCTCAGAACTGGTTGTAACCAGTTGCTCCAACCTTCAAAGTTTCGATCCAGTGTGGTCAATTGATAGTGCAGGGTTAAGTGTGACATGTGTACAAGTTCTCGTCTTGTGGTGGGTTACATATTGATGTTGATTGATAGCGGATTTTTATAACATATCTATCCATTTTTTTGTGAGTAGAGATTGAAGAATTTATATGGAGCTAAAGTCTAATCGCAAATCAAAGGATTACAATGTGAGATTCACGTTATAATCTTAAAAAAAATTAAACTTAGTGGCCAGTTGGTTAGCATTAGCTTATAGCTTTTTGAAAAAGTTTCGAGAATTTCTGATTCTTATCCTGCTGAAAGAGATTTCTTAAGAAATAACCAGTGTTTTTGATTGTTCAATTTTTCTTCTTGTACCATGAGCTGTGTGCATACCTAAGCCGTTAAATTAAATTCCCAAAAAACATGAATGACTTTCTATTAGGAACAGGCTGGTTTTTATTTTGGTCAAAAATTAAGCATTGCCATCCAACGTGGCAATGCTGCCAGCCTCTTGGGTACACTCCCGGTGGGCAGCGATGAGGAGTTTTTTGATGCCATTTTTTAGTTGTATATATGTATAAATAAGGATTTTTTTACGTCATGTAAATATGTATCACTTGTATAAAATATAAATTCCAGCATGCAAAAAAAAAAAAAATAATAATAAAAAAAAAAAAAAATTGGAACATAAGTATCATCATTTTTATGGCGGAAAACTTTTTTTTAAACAGTGATAAATACTATATATTTGGAAATGCGTGTTGGATTTCTTCAATCATAAATAAATCATACACACAATCATAAATTATTCCTTTTTACCTAAAAATACTCGTACCTAAAATAAAAAAAAATACAACATGAACTCGCTTGCTGACTTAGCAAAACAATATGACGAATATTAATTTAAACTTGTTACCTTATCTCAGGGGAATCGTAATGTAAATACAGATACAGAGTTTAAGCTAAACGATTAAGTTACAACAACTTAGGAAGGCTGACAGCTTACAGTGAATCTCCCTTAAACGTAAATAAATTACTTAGCTGTATTTCGGAAAGTAGCTAAACATCATGTAAAGTTATCTTGGCAAATTTTCTTGCAGTTGTCAAAGCCGCATTGAAACTAATGTTACGAGGTTAAGACAAAACTAGTTGTCTCTGTATAATGTAATAGGCCTTAATTTTATTACATAACTGTTGTTTTTTTTAAGTTTTATTTAAGTATAAGAATCAAGTTTAAACTATATACCAAATCAAAAACACCCAACCGTCAATTGGAAGGTCCAAACCTCATTTTCATTAAACACACGTATGTAGATACAAACTCGTATATACAAATTAGAAGTTATCAGCACAACCAGAAAACCTTACCCTCTGACCTTGAAAAACCACAAAAGGGTTTAACAGGACTTTGTGGAAACCCTTTCAAGTGTGTTTGAGTAGACCATCAGGTTGTCCGAATATAATTTATTTCCTTTCAACTCGCTCACGGTTGGACCCTCAAATTATACAGGTCGGGACAAACAAAATGATGAGAATTTATTCAGCATCGCTCAAAGTTTAGTATTTAGAATTGCAGATAGAATCCCAATCACGGACTAAGGGAAGATGAGCGGAGATGTCATAATGCAGGCAGGTCAGAGCGCCTTCTCGTAGGTCAAATACGTACGGTGAGCATGACCAAAACGATCAGTTACGAGTGAGCTAACGGGATGTTCGAGTTCTTTGAAACAATTATCAACGATTTTTGGTTTTACCTATGGGCGGCTCTAAGGAAGGTGTATAAGGGCGAAGACAATAACGATCCTCGTTCTCCGCACACCCGCATTTTGACGCGCTACTTTCTTATGAGATTTCCATTATGGCACCTCCGCTAGTCATTTTGTTCTCCATGATGAGATCCCAACTTACATTTTGTTAGATATTCTTTTTGCTGAGTTGGGTAAAGTTTGAATTCAATAACAATGTTAGCACTGAGGCGTGTAAACAATAACGCTATACTAATTGGACTGAAAAACTTGTATATTCTTTTTTCTTTTTCATGAAAAATGCATAAACATGTTGTTTTGTTTCAATTTAATGGAATAAAGTTGTTTGTTTATACTTTATTTGGGAATACATGAATAGTTTTTGCTTCATTTTAGATAAAAATAAAATGTTATTTTTCTACACAAACACTATAATATTAGTAATTAATGACTATTTTGTTGCTATCTAGTGTCAGATCAAAGTAATACGATGAATTAGATCTAGTCTAGACTCATAATTGGGTATAAATAATAGACAGCTGAAACTTTGACGCCTTCTCCAAAATACCTATAATTATCTAGTGCCGAAAATGATGATAAATAATTATTATGAGTGATAATGTGTTGTTGTGAACATTAAAAATCAATACTTGGCTTTTATTTTCAAGTTACTTGCTCTTTATATCTATGTTATAACTTATCTATAAAATATCTGAAAATTGCATCATAATTTACGCTCAAAATATTTTTTCTAAAAGATTAACGTATAACACTACAATATTTTCTATTTTTATCCACTTTAATCCGTCATAAACATATGTCATATCTACAATACGAAATTCAAATTTACCTTTATAAATCTTTAAATCTCGTCGGTCAGTCTAGGTTTAATACGACAGGTTTCAAAAGCTTTCAGCATATCACCGACAGCTTATAGATTTACTACACGTTTTGTATGTAAATTTCTTCACTGGAGAGAAAACAATATTAAATATGTCAGCTACATGTATTCTCTTGAAAATTGTTTGTAAGAGGGCGATATCCTTAAGTGTTATTTAGTTTTGGCAAGTTTTAATCTCCAACACATCTTTTCCCAGGGGTTGTCCAGGTAGCTGGGTTGAGGAGTTCAAATACGCAGTCGCTCCATGTGAAACATTGGTACTCAGCTGAGAGGCCAGACTGGAAGCCCAACCCAAGATGAGAGGGAAAAGGCTGGGCAGATTATTGTTATTTGTGTGTGAAACATAGCAACAAATCTCAGTTATCGGGTGGCTTTTCAACATTACGTAATAGTGATTAACTTAGCGAATCTGACCGAGCACTTTACAAGTACAAGTCAGGTTAGATATAACTTAGAATCAATACCGCAACTAGACTAACGAGCCGTTCTAACTAAAAGTCAATATTTGGAAGTTATTACTAAAACTGCTTACTAAAGCAGTTTCGAATTATCTACATATTGAAAACACCTGAATTGAAGCATATTTTCACTGAGAAGAGAACATTATTATTGAGGAAAACAGGTGTTTATTATTCGATCAAAACCTCTAGTAGTCCAGGGTTAGGATTTTTGTTTCTAAAGCAATTAAGTAACAGAAAAAGCTTTTATAAGAATTAAGATGTTTTACGAAATCTCCCGCTTCCTATTATAAATTAAATCTTGTTCTACCAATCGACTAAAAATGTACATGTATCAGTGCAATTAGCCCTTCCAAACCAACCACTGCTTAACAGACAAACTTACCACACAATAGTTCATCAATCTATAGTGACCTGTCAAAATCTCGGCTGGCGACATTGGTGACGTCACAAGTCCCGTCGGCAACCTTGCCCTTGATACCCGATCGATAACTTACCAACTTGTCCTGACACCCGATTTGTTGCAGACCAACTTTTTATGGTACACGATGGGTACACGTCAAAAACCTCATTGTTGCGCGCCTTTTTTTGAACTGATTTATTGCGTTCGATTTTTAAAAACGAAGGAGGTTATTTTGAAAGAGTTTGTGCGTTTTTT
The DNA here is from genome assembly GCF_030705265.1 of Helicoverpa armigera. Lineage (NCBI taxonomy): Eukaryota > Metazoa > Arthropoda > Insecta > Lepidoptera > Noctuidae > Helicoverpa > Helicoverpa armigera. The sequence goes on from NC_087126.1 coordinate 1,226,559, forward strand.
TTTTAATTTAACGCTGTTCTCTTTTTTTGGGGTTGGGAAAATGTAAGATAGATTTATGACCAGTTGAAAGGAGCTCATATTTTTTTAATGCATTTGTAAGTTAGATTGTTTTATAATTTTGCATAAACAATTTTTATATTTTACAGTAAGCATAAAAGCATCGCTGTAAAATCATTCCAGAATAAGTGTTACAAATATTTACAAAATTATTTATTATTTTCTTCGTAGTGATTACTTCTATTTTTTGACCTCCATTAACTAAGCCGTGGAAGTCGGCTGAAACTTCCAGGGTCTCATTAAAAAGTCAATTAAGTCACAAATTGCGTTGCTGATGTTCATACTTTTTATAGGCGATAAAAGTTAGCGCTAAGCAAATTAATCTTTTCATTTTCAAATGTAGGCAATGTTTGTTTATAAACCTTATTAGAAACTTCTACTTGTTTTTAATGCACTATTAGCTTAGTTTGAATATCAATGTAATTTCAACTCGAAACTTAAAGTGCTAGTCGTGTAAAATATTTTATAACACTATTTATTGCAGAAAAGACACTTTTATAAGTTTTGAAAGCGAACGCGTAGTATTGCGAATAATTTGTTATTTTATTTCTATAAATCTGTGTTTTGAGATCACTGCACCTACTGTTAAAATGTTTTTCTTGATATCATCATCAATTTATTACCGCCTCACCCATTACTCTCCTCATACATTTAAATAAAGGTCTCTCGATATTATCTTACACGTCTCAAAATATAGCATATCCCTATTATTAGACGTTTCACCATCGACAAAAATAACTTACATTTACTTCATAACTTATAAAAGCAAATAAAGCATGAAATTAAAGTTAAATGACTTTGTAATACTTATTTATATCTTCGTTTATTCGAGAGATCACAAAGTTTATGAAATTCAAAGTTAATCGAAAGATAAATCTCTGGAGTTCATTTTAGAGAGATTAATAAAGAACTTTACAATATGGAAGCTTTAGCTTTAGCTGGTTCAAATATTCTGTAAGTAATTAAATATGTATCAGTTGAATTAGCCAGTATTGAGGAAAAGTACTAGGTATTCATTATTATTTTATTTTGTAGGTTCAATATCGATCACTGATCTTCTCCAACATAACTATAGAATCTATACGAAAATAAAAAAAATAAAACGCATTTTTTTTTATCTGAACAAGGTGGTATGATTAACTATTTCCGAGATTTAATTACTTATAACTGAGTGTGGTTCAAACAAATATTACCAGGTCTGAATAATAAGCCTTAATGTTATCTTAGGAACTAACTCTATATGGGTTTCCTAACATAACACATCTCTAATAACCTTTCTAGGATAAGCAAGCAAGAAGTCAGTACCTTAGTAGCCTACTATATAGGCATCTATCTATCTATATGCTACCATTATATGCTTTCTGCAGACTTATATTATTTGAAAAGATTTGTTTTGCACTCTTCAGTACAAAAAGCAAATATTTAAGCATAAGAGAAGTAAGTACCTATTAACAATCACTTATCATAATTTAATCAACGCCAGAGAGTCCCATTAACATCTGACACCTAGCACCCTGTATTGTTCAAACATAATTTCGCAACATAATACAACGACTTATTGTAATGTATAAGTGTGTATAATTAAAATATCTGTCTCCCCTCAGTCCCCATTCCTGAAAAGGTGAGGACAGAGAATGTCCTCCTTGACCCAATATTTGCTCATAGAAAATCTAATTAAAAGCATTCCGATGTCTCGTAGACGAATAAGTGGAAGCCTCATTTACTTCTCTTCAAATGGTTCATATAATAATACATAAAATTTCTGCGATTTCTTTCACAGAAAAACTTTAACTCTGAAATCGCTAGTTTTTTATAACTCAATCTTTCAGACTCCATCCTACTCTTAAGAGAATTAAAATTTAAAAGATGTCTGCAAGCAACAAAGCAATAAATAAAATTCGAATTTATCAATATTTACGAGAGCCCATCAAAATAATTCGTCGCTCGATTTATTTGAAATGTTGACACACCAAAAAAATTACAACAGAAAATAAATAAAATTCTAAAAGCAAACAGCATAGAAACTTTTTTAATTTTGTTCCAGCCCTTTAAGCCAAGGGCCATGTTGACCTTTGCCGAATTTTATTTTTAATTCAACGATGGCCAACATGCGTACTCAAGCATGTTTTCGTGTCAAAATATTTGTGCCCTGGAGCTATTTTCGTTTTATTGTATTTATTATCTAGTTCTGTAATCTATGAGATTTTTAACAAAGATAAGCCACGGACACAGAATGTCATAACATTGCATATGACTCTATGATTGAAGCTACAGGTGCACTACGTATACCATTAATTTGAAATCCTTTCGCTGTGGTTACAATCCAACATGATTGGTATGAATTTACGCTCTTTCTGATACATGGAGATAGTGCTTTATGACGACCAGATCAATCCACGTTACTGTTTAAATAACCTCAAAATAGGGACTTAAACCCACCCTTTATAAAACAGAAAACGTAGGAGTCTGAATTTATCACCAATATAACCAAATTACTCATAAATAGTCTACAAAATCATATGGAATTCGAACAATTCACATCTGACATTGGCATTCACATACCCGAACACGATCTTACAGTTCAAAGGGCGTGCACACAAAGGTAGAGCTGTCGTTCAACCGTGTAATTAAGCCCTCTAGTGGGATCTCTGCCTTATTGCCTGTCAGGCTTTGTACGAAAAGTTTTTGGGTAGTTCGATAATGTAGTCGGATCTTGATCGGGTGGCATTGAATGAAGCTTATTATTTGTGTGTATGTATGATAGATAGATATATTGGGCTAACTGAGCATGTAAATTAACATGGAGATAATTTTGCACCATACTATAGTGTGTTATTATTGATTTACTTTCTATTGCAAGCAATTTCTGATTAGAGAATAACGTTATTTTGAACAAAACACCTTAACTACGTCGATACCTATATTGCTTCAGGGAACCGAAACTGAAACTGAAACGTCACAAGTCCCAAAAACAATCTATAAATTCAATCACATTTCTGTCAACAAACAAAAACAAACACCAATTACACTAAAAACGACCTTTTAACCTTTTACTGGAAATACGCATCGCAAAAACGTACCCCGGTTGGCGGTCGCGCAAATCTTTAGGGACCACACAGGTAATTAGTTTTACAGTTTTAATTGGCAGAAGTGTCTCGCTAGGTAACACGGCTACACTCTTCAGTAAATAAACGTAAGTTTTAAGCTACTTTTATGCAATTAATTATTTCTGTTTCCTTCTACGAGAAGGAGAGGTTTTTAACAGAATATCCACATGAAGTTCTTGTAATAAATCTGTACTACTTTCTTCTTTTAATGAACCACTGAGCTAACTCAAGACGGTTCGAGTTGCAGTAAAAGGACGAAAGAAAAATAAGCTGAAAGTTGACTACTGTCTATGGACAAAATTCAAAAAGCATTGGTAGGTGAAGTAAGCCAGAAAGCCCTTTCTAACCGAGTTTCAAAAGAAGAGGTGGTCACGTGTTACCTACTTCGTTTATTTAGTTTCAGTAAGGTAGTATTTCAAACCGTAAGCACTAGAATATTTCTTTGTAAGTTCATAAGTATAACCCACAGACATTATAATTACTAAAACATAGATTCCTAATTTTAGGGTCTAGGTTCGCTTTATGTATACTCTTTGTTATGTGCGTGACCATAACACAGAGTTATAAATAATAGACGGTACCGTTAACACAAACGTTGTATTCAAATGAATGTAAAATTATAGCTGTTGGTATATATCTGATGTATACTAGCGTGAAACACGTACAAACGCGTAAAAACTTCGACTGGGGACCGGCTATTTTTGTACTAAGTAATTTTTATAGGTTCCGGTACAATAGGCGTGGGTTGAAAGTTCCTGTAAATAAATAGAAATAGAAAACTAAAGTGACCCAAAATACTATTTACCGTAGGCATTACCGTTTTCATAAACAAAAATATACTCAAGAAAACAGATGATTAAGAACCGTAAGATTTGTCATGGTAGATTAAAAACTAATAATATTCTTTTCAATATACTTTTCAACCAACAACAACCAGACTCCATTAAAAAAATATTTAATCTACAAAAAGCTTAATTATCTTCGAATCATTATATCAAGTTCCATACAGATTCACCACAAAATACATAAAGCCTTCTAGAAAAGGTTCTACAATATGAAGGACCCCAATAGGTCCTTGAGAGAAACAATAGTGGACTCGGTAAACAACCGCGGACATTGTTCGAAGACCTCTCGTTACTGGCCAGCGACAGATTAACGTGATAAGGACCTTCTTCTTCTTTGATATTTAATTTTTTTTTGTCTATGGTGAGTGTCGTTCTGAGGTTGCAAGTTTCTGTTTGTTTTTTTCTTCAAGTTAAAGTAGAAATGACAGTGATGGTGTCATAATTTAGAGACATAACGTAGTTTATAACAGTTATACTACCTTCAACTTTTAAAAGTGGTATTGTCTATAGCTAACTTAAAGAAAAATATCTTTTGTAATGTTTATAAAGAGTCCTCACGATGCAAGTTCAATTACCTACTAATTCTGAGTATAAAAGATCTTCAAAAGCAATTTTCTACTAATCATTACTAAGACATTGACAGTATTAAAATATACTTTAAACTAAGTTTTATTACTGAAACTCGCACCGAATCAGTAATTTTTCGTATACGTAATACCGAAAAGCGTAGCAACAATCTACATGCGTAGCGCCGTAGCACCGTAGCTGCGTAGCTCGTAGCACATGGTAACGAAATCATAAAGTTATTTTACAGTTAACCAGACATCGTAAATTCTACCTACATACCTGTCATAATATATTCCAATGTGTTTACATATTTTTTTAAACGTGACTTTGTAGAATATGTACGTGTGTATTTTTTAAAGCCAAAGAGTGATGTCTTATTTAAAACATTGGCAGTGTTTTACTAAAAAAGTAAAACAGACGTTTGACGCGTGTTTAGAAGTAGTCAGTAAATAAGTCTCATGACTCGATTTTTATTTACATCGCCAGTGAATTTTATCAATCTTAATAATGAAATAAACTTACAAAAATTATATAAACTATTTTATATCGAAACTATCTACGTCAGTTTTTGACTGGAAACTACTGATATATAGTAATTCAAGTTTTCCTGGAATTATTTATTAGGTAAAAGTAGGTCGTTCGCGAAGAGATGTGGAACTTTCTTTCATAATATATCGGATTGTGGGAATAGGAAAATAATATTTGTAAATTGTATTACGTCTGCGTTTAATGTAATAACTCTATTCTATTGGATAACTAGTTATTTACTATTTTTTATTAATCCGAAAAAAAAGCAATATTGATCTGGCGGACCGGCTATAGTTACCTTCATACATACAGAAATATAGATATAAACAGATTTAAAAAAATGTATCTCACTATTTTTGCAGCAAAATACCTAACTTTACTAACTGTTTTTCACACCTCATTTTTCGTGTTTTTTGGCCATTTATATTTTTGACATCAACAAATAAATACTTACATGAATTTCTCATTGCTTTTCCAGTTCCTCAGTTAACAAATTACCTTGGCTCTCAACACAAAACTGGATTCTCCGAATTGAACCTCCATATACCATTGCAATATACCTACCCATTCGGAGCTCATTCAATACCTACCGCATTTAATATAGACAGGATCGATTGGGTGACGTCAAACACTCAATATATGTATGTACAATCATCTATAGACATGCATGAATCTGCTATATGCTTCCCGCGGCTGTGTCCATGTTGTGTAGTTTTAAAGATTTGTATTTTTGCTTTTTCTGTTTTCGAATTCTGCAATGTGCAGCCAGTTTCTTTTGAAAATAAAAAGTGCTGCGGTTGTGAGTTTATTGACTTATATGTTTCATCTTTACCCTTTTGTGTTCTAGGATTAATAATATAACATTATATAATATTAATACTTATTTACACATCTTAAACTTTTTTATCTATTATCTTACATATTGTACCTAAAAGGCTATTCGCTAATGCCCAAATATAGCTTGCACATCAGAAAGAAATTACTGTGATAAGCGAATATTGTAAATTTTCGTAAAAATCTCTTCAGCAGTTTTTGTATGAATGAGCTACCAATTTTACTAATATTCAGTCATCTACATATCCAACGTTTATAATATTCGTGTGATAGATAGACAGACAGACGGACATAACATCAATATTCGCTGTCTATCTAATGTGATATCTGAAAGGAATTAATTTCCACGAAACGGAATGGAAACGCCATTAGCTGTGTCGGACTTTTTGTAATTAGTTTTCTTACTCAAGGTAATTACAACGAGATACAAGATAAAGTTAAAGACATGCAAGTTAAAGGGTGTTTTTAACGTTAACAATTTCAATTTTGGCTTTGGTAATTCTTCTAAAATATTTTTAAAAGTGACATTGTAATTACCATAAAAGGGTTTAATATTATTATATTTTTTTAGAACATAATAATATTATAGCTTTTTTATTTTAGCTTTATATTACAGCTAAATTCATTAAGAGCTTCCACGACACACTTTGGCCGGTAGTTGAAAATTGAAAACCATATTGATCACGGGTCCACTCACTGCCCGTACCGGGATTAAATATAGCCTATGTTACTCGGAAAGAGTGTAGCCTTCCTACTGTGAAAGATGATTGTTGATAAATGATGTTTCCTTTTTATCATTTTAGTATAGAAAATCCGGATTAAACTATAGGCCGACTAAAACTTTACAATCTGGAATAGCCTAAATAAGTGCTAAAACACAGACAAAAGAGCTCAGTAACATTGACGCCATTTCGACAGCCAATAAGATTAACCCCTGAGCCTGAGTGCTTTATTTAAATTTTATCTCCAGTGGTACAGCTAGGCCTTCTTATTGGCCTTTTTATGTAAGTGGATTATGTTCGCGAGATCTTGGTTTTTTGTATTGTGAGACATTTTTTGTAGTTGCGAGCTTATTAGTAGAGTTTTTAACTCACTATATGACATGGCTACATTATCAAGACGTTAATAGATAGGTACCTAGTACCTACTAATATGATTTTCACGGTAAGATATGTTCTAATTGTTTTAGACAACCTTGTACACAATTAAAATCCTCAACCTCAATTTTCGCAAGTCGAAAATATTTATAAACTCACCTAAAATTAAAAGGAAATAAGATATTTATCTTCTTACCATCTTCAAATATCAGCTTAACGTAATCAGCCAAAAATAGAAGTCCATTTACTTACTATAAATAAAATAATAACATTTAATATTTATATACCAAAATGCCGAGCTTTGCGTACAAAATAAATAATTCAGAGGCAAGTTATTCTCGTAGGTTCGACCGAAACAAACCCCGAGGCATTTTGCTAAGTGGTGTTATTTTCGTACATGGCAACCCTAATTCTATTAGGCCAGGTATTATAGTAGACACCTTCGCGGTAATTGGCAGTATGAATGGTCGTGTCTGTGCTTTAATTTAATTTTTAATTTTAGAATTTTACCGCCAAAATACAGAAGGGTTTCGTAAAAAAATGTTTAAGCAGATTGAGAGTTTTAATTATTTTGTTGGGTGACTGGCCTTAAAATGATTATACTATTCTTTGTTTACATAGAAAAGATTATACATAGGTACATACGTAACAAATTAACTTCGCCTCTATTTAACTGAAAACATTACCTAAAAATCCTTTTATACAGCCAAAATAAGAAACCAAAACCAATTTCTGACCAATATATCAAACAGATTATACAAAATTAAATAACCAAGTAGACAGATATAAAGACTGATAGATCGACCATTCTGAATTCCCAGGAGTCCATAATACATGAAGTAGACTCAACAAAAATGTACAGGAAAACGGAATTTTTGTTATTCCCCTGAAACGGAACGTTTTCAGTTGCGCGTTAAATCTTATAATACCTTTCCGAGTGGTTTCTCTCAGAGGGCTAGCTGTCAGGTAAAATGTAGCCCCGGTTTTCATGTTCTAAATACAAATGGTTATTCTTTTTTCTAGTGTTTAGGAAGGAATGAATATTTGAGTACCTAAAGGATATTACCTAGGATACCTTCTCCGTGTGAGAGGAGGCCTGTGCCCAGCAGTGGGACGATAAAAAAAGGCTGTAACTGTAACTGTAAAGGATATTGGTACGGGATGAAGAATTTTAAGGATCGAAATAAATAATTAGGAGCAATTAAGTAATTCGTAGATATAGGTACACTAGACACTATTTTTCTACAAAGTGCACCACACGCCACACGTAACATTTTTTTCTTCAATTAGGTACTAGAGTTATGAACATTTTTGAGTCTGATGAACACTTATTGAAAAAATAGACCATTACAAAATACACGAAAAATACCTATTAACCAAAAATTCTAAGAGAATGAATATCATTCCTACAAAAAGCATCTACTAACTTATGAAAGCTATTGGCACAGTACATTTAATATGAACACACAACTAAGAAGATGTAACAATAAATAAATAACAAGTTAGGAGACAGACGAACTGTGTTACAGCAAGATTAATATCAGAATTACCTCGCATCTCTTATTAATATAGACTACAGGCCCACCTGTAAGAGTACATAAGTAATTAAGTACTACATGACACAGTAAAATATAGAAGTTCTATTCAATATGCTGTTATAGCTAGATATATTGTGTTTGTCAACCTTTGTTTAGAATTATACGCAAGCAACGGTCAATCGGTCATATTAACTTATGTTTTTTATTTTAATTTATGTTTTTTATTTTTCTGTTAAGCAACTTAAGTTTGTATATATTAAGTTTGAATAATAGTGAATAATAAAAATTGGTGATTTCAGATAATATAATTATTAGTAAAACATGATTTTCCAATACTTTTAGATTTTATTGTAAACTTATATCTAGATCTATAACACAGACGTTTGCTTTTCTCACCATCTCAACATTAATCGCTTATTACCAAGCAATTTTAAGCTTTACTGCGTCAGTCTTACAGTATATTTTCCTCTACTTCTCTAAGCATACAATGGTAATGTCGTGTCCTGATGTATTGAATACAAGGGCAAGTCGGGGATTTGTGATAATCCAGCTCAGGTGTTGCCATGGCAACGAAGGACTCGAACTTCAACGGAAAAGTACCTACTTAGAATATTGTGTAATTTAAGCTGAAGTTTTGTAGGCACCGTGCGTAGCGATGACCCTGCCATCTCGTGATTTATATCCGAAACTGTTCCCTCAAGTGTCAAAAATTGTACTATCAAACCATGGAAAAAAATCTGAATATTCGTGTAAAATTTGCTAATTTAAGTTATGAAAATGTATTGTTGTATTGCTGGATGCTGTAATACATCCAAAAACAACTCCAAGGGTGTAAAATTTTACTATTTCCCTACTAATAGTACTCGCATGCCATGGCTTAGGGATAAAAGAATTAAATGGATAAATGCAGTTGTAAAACACACGTAATACTTTAATACTTATTGGTGGAGTTGGAAATAACTCTGCCATTGTCACTCCTTTATCACCCAGTAACTGTCGGTACGTTGGTTTGCCCCATTGTCGTGCATGTCGAACTGGTTTTCGATTCTGCACTTTCTGCAGAATTTACGTAATGCACTAAGGCACAGACGTGCTTACATTGTCCTGATAGACCTGCCTTGCATTTACAAGTTGCACTTTTAATGTTTCTATTGCAATCAAGCTGAAAGGACAGAGATAAAAATTAAAAATAGAAATAATGATTTTCTAAAGATATTGTAATAACAATTAATTTAAAAAAGGTACTTACTGTTATCTTAACATCATATACATTTGAAATTTTTGTCTGAGCAACAATTTTGCCAGTTAATATTGTTTCTTGTTCTTGGCCAACTGTTTCTATGACATCAAAAACATGGCCCGACTCGAATAGCTTTTGGCCTTTTGATATATTTTGACCACGCTGCCGATCATTGTTTATTGGTAGAAAACCATATTTTATAATTTTAATCATTGTATTTTATATTTTATATTTTTAATCATTGTAAAATCACATTTACAGACTAGACGGTCACAACCAATGGGTTTGGAAAGTTTCTTTTTTTACTCGCATGGTGTCTCTACTGTCGAGATTATAACGCCATCTATAGTTTCCGCACGGTGCCTTTTTTTTTTTTTTTTTTATCGACGTAAAATCATCAAATGACCCCTCCCGCTGTGGGTTAGCAGCGGTGAGGGAGTGTCAGACTCTTACTGACTAAAATCGTCGTGTTCCGTCATAGGCCTTTTATGTACCAGGGCCGCGGTATCTCTTTCGAACAACCCGCAGCCCCGGCAGGCCTTGGCCCTGCTGGGCCCCGCTGGGGTTGCTGACGTCTCTTTGAGGAGCGCGTGGAACAACGCGCGCCGTCGACACGGGTCTGTCGTCTAGGAAGACAGAGGGACGATGAGCCACCCGAACTCACCGCCCACAGACCCACGCCTACGGTGGCCGGGAGTCATCTCGCGACACCCGGCGCCCATGGTGTCTACCTGGTCCAGCGCGGCGGCCGGGATGAGAGGTGCGGACTCTCTGGCGTTCCGCCTCCTCCTTCTCGAGCATGACCGCTTCGCAGAAGGAGGCGACGGCATCCCATTCTCTCGCCCCGGACCATGGCCTGAACCAGGGCCGGACGCGAGAGGTCGCCGCCGCCCAAAGCCTCGACGAGGACCCGGCGGTGCCCTTCCATGCGGGGCACACCTGGACTGTGTGGTCCACCGTGTCCTCGGGGCTGTCCGCACAATGGTGACACCGGGCGCCTCCTCACGACCGATGCGGTGCAGGTACCTCCCGAAACAGCCGTGTCCGGTGAGGACCTGCGTCATGCGGTACGTGAGGGCGCCGTGACTCCTCCCGAGCCACTCCTCAAAGGGGACTTACCGCCACGATGGTGGCGTGCCCTGCACTGGGTTGCGATAGTCGCTCCCTCCAGGCCACCATGAGATCGCGCCGGAGCTCCGCCCGCTGCGCGACAACTTGCCGCGGCAACGGGTTTCTCCCCGGCGCTGAGCCTCCTCGCGCCAGTCGTACAGGCGCAAGAAGACCCTTGCCTCCAGATCCCACGGTGGCAGTCCAGCGAGTAGGCCAGCTGCTTCGCGGGAGATCGTGCGGTACCCCCGGATTAGCCTAATGGCTATCACCCTTTGGGGCACGTTCAGGTAGTGCACAGCCCGCGGCCGTGCCGAACGTGCCCATACCGGGGCCCCGTAAAGGGCCATGGACCGCATGACCCCGCGTAGAGTTTACGGCAGGGGCGTTTGGGCCTCCCAGGTTGGGCAGGAGCCGCTTGAATGCAGCACCTGCCTTCTCCAGTTTGGGGCCCAAACGTCGGAAGTGCTCGACGAAGCTCCACCGGCCGTCGAGGACGAGTCCCAGGTACTTCATCGCCCTCTCGACGCCGATGGTAGCCCCCCCCACCATGACTTGGGAGCCTGAAGGTGGCGCGTTCCGAAGCCCATGAAAGCACATGGCCTCGGATTTGTGCAAGGCCACCTCCAGTCCCAGCAGCTGGATCCTCTCGATGACTATCGCAACCCCGCGCGTCATTATGTCGGCCGCCTCCTGGTGCGACCTCCCTTGTGCCAGAACCAGCGTGTCGTCAGCGTAGCAGACCACGCTGACGCCGCTAGGGAGGTCGGCGCGCAGCACCAGTCGTAGCCGATGTTCCACAAGAGCGGCCCCAGTACCGACCCCTGCGGAACACCGCACGACATCTCTCGCCGGTTCCATTCCCCGTTGTGACCAGGGTAAATGATGGACCTATCCGACAGATAGGCCTCGACCACGCGACGAAGGTAGGTCGGCACCCGGTGATACCGGAGTGCCTCCCTGATGCAATTCCAGGGAAGGGTGTTGAAGGCGTTGGCGATGTCAAGAGACACCGCCAAGACGACCCCCGGACACAGCATCCCCGTCGTGAGCTCTCACGCGCATGATGGCGTCCACCGTTGAGCGCCCTTGCGGAAACCAAACTGGTGGTCCGCAAGGTCCGGCCCTATCCCCCCAAGGTGCGCGACGAGGCGGTGTGCGACAACTCGCTCAAAGAGCTTGCCCACCTCGTCGAGCAACACGATAGGCCGGTATGCGGACGGAGAGTCCGCAGGGCGCCCCGGCTTCCGTATGAGGACCAGTTTCCCTGTCTTCCAACGAAGTGGGAACTGGCCCCTCTCCAAACATGCGCTGAGAAGCCCCCTAAGTCGAGGCCCGAGAGCCTCAAGGGCCAGGACCCAGGCCTTGCCAGGCAGGCCATCGGGCCCTGGGGCGGTGTTTTTGGCTTTCAGCCTAGCCACCGCCACTCTCAGGTCCACCCCAGTCACCTCGGGGACATCGTCGTCGTCGGAAGTGTGGTCCGTACTTGACACCGCGGGTTGCAGAGACATGGGCGGGGGAGAGTGTTCCCCGCGCGAAGGGAACAGAGCGCTCACCACCTCCTCCACCAGCTGAGGCCGAAGACTCTGGGTCAGCGGGGGGGCCCATGGGCGGAGCTTGCCCCGCACCATTTTGTACAGGCGCCCCACGGGTCCCTGTCCAGAGACCCCAGCAGCTCCGCATTGGCCACCTCCTTGGCCTGGACGATGGTGGAGGGCGGTCTTCGCAGCTCTGTAACCCTCGTACAGCTCTGCTTCCCTGGCTTCTGCATCCGGAGGGCGGATGCGCAGCCTGCGGTGTCTGGTGTACAGGTGCCTCGCAGCGACGCACGCCTCTCGAAGGGCGGCGATCTCGCGAGACCACCAGTACACCTGGCGTCGGGCGCGTCCTGGCGGGACTCGGGGCATGGCCACGTCGCAAATCTCGGACATGGTCTCCCGGAACCACTCCGCCTCGTCGTTGATGTCGGCGGGCCTGTCCGGTGATGACACCCAGGCCTGCACGACTGAGGCTTCCAGGAGAAGCTCCCGGTCAAGGTGCCTCAGCGCCCAACGTGGACCACTCGGGGTCTGCAGGACCGGCGCGCTAGGGTTCTGGGCGGAGACGTCAAACCGGATGTACCGGTGATCGGAGTAGGTCTCCACCCCCTCCTCCACGCGCCAGTCAAAGACACGCGGTAGCAGAGCGGGGCTGGCGAACGAGATGTCCACCACTGACTCGCCCCGCATCCGTACACACGTGGGGACAGAACCCCGATTGAGGACGACCAGGCCTGCTTCCAGCGCCCAGTCCTCCACCATCCTACCCCGTGCATCTGTGCGTCGGGAACCCCAGGCCAAGTTCTTGGCGATTGTTGAAAGTAAGTTTATTTGTCTGTTACGATTTCAAGCAAAAATGGCTTAAATTATATTTAGCATTGAGATAAGATACTTTTATTTGGGTGCGGATAAATCAAATTGTACTTTCCCTGGAATTTACTTTATACTGGAATTATCCATCCGATGGAAAAGTACATAAGTCTGCAACGCATTCGTAAAATAAAAGCTTTTTCCACGAAAAAATACTTTCATCTTGTTGATTGTTTGTCTATCCATACCTATTGTGTCTATCTATACTATCTATAGGTAAGTAGTATTTATGGGTATGTAAAATAATCTGTTACAACAATTATTGAAATGATGCCAAAAATAAAAAAAAAACTGTCGATTTTTACGCTCACGACTTTTGTTAATAAAGATGTAGTATTCATTAACATATGAATATACTTATGCAGCATTCAGAAAAATCAATTCATCACCAAAAATAGCTATTCTCTCCTCCTGAAAAATTAACCTATGTAAACAGTAACCTTACAAGCACTTCGACAGTACACCTTTTACACTATAGATACTGTCAGTTAATGGAACACAATAATGGCTCCATCGAGTATTCGCAAAGCTTGTCACAACGTTCATGTTAATGTATAGCTTACTTTACGTCTCCCAAAGGTTTTGGGGACATACTTACAGGTGTATTTTTTACTGGAACAAATAGTAGGGTCACGTTGCACAATTTTTAACGGCAAATTACTTATTGGTTATTAAACTGGACTCGAATCTCGCCATAGAATGAAATAACTTTTATTCATTCTATGGAAGCTATCAAAGCAAAGACGAGCAAGTGCTCGTCAAGAGCTTTTATATAGCATTTAAACAAATCACAGATTACTTAATATGCAAAAGGTTCAGCAATGTCAAAAAATGGACACAAAATGATACATGTTCTTTTGAAATGAATGACCCACATACCTACCTCCAACATTGAAAACATTACCGTAGTAACTATTATAGTAATCTGTGACATTACCCAAATCTGATGGTTATATAATTTAGCAAAGATATTTTTCTTCATAAAATAGTTCCATTTCAACCATTTATTTCCATTTCATAACAAAGTTCTAGAAAGTTCCGCAATAATGGATTGTGTTGACGCGTAGGATTATATTCAAAGCGATCAGAACTCAGCAATGAATGAATATTAATTAAAATCTTTTCCTAGAAGTTATTCTAGTGAATGAGTAAAAGTTTTCTGAACATTTTCTCTTCAGTTTTCTACAAAGAGTTGTTTGCGTGGGCACTATAATACTCGGTTTTCATGAAACCGCTGTTTTTTCGTTTTTATTTTGTTTTAATACCGGAGTCCTTTTAAAAAGGATGGATTACGAGGATTGTTTTTTTAGTGGAAAATAGAATGATATCGGTACGGGGAAATATTGAAAACAAAACTGGTTATGAGTGGGCCGTGACTCGTGATTTGATATCTGCAAAAACATATTCTAAAAAATATAATAATATAAGCTTTGGACTCGTAACATGTCAAATGATAAAATTCTTTTCATATTTTTGTGGTCATTAAAATCTGTTAGTAATATTATGAAACTGAAGAGTTATATAGTTTGTTTGATTGAGCGCACCCAGGAATTACTGGTCCGATTTATAGATGAACGGCTTTCTATCTAAATACCTAACAAGCTACATTTAACCTTTCCTATACACGTAGGAGTTACAACCTAGTTAAATCAAAGCGTAAATTAACCATTCCTGTGATCTGTAACTAACTACTATAAATAGATGCTATTAATTACAAGCTAAAAATATAAAATCGATAGGTATCTGCATCCATAGGGACGTAGTGAACTTAAAAGCGTTATAAATACATTTTTAAGTTAATTTTAACTGAAATTGGTAAACAGTTTATGATGAGAGGAGATTGAAATTGCTTTTGCTTTTTACATTAATGGTAAAAGCTTGTGCAAAATTGTTACATTGCAGAGTTATTAATGAAGTGGGTTAATAAGGTAGGTAATTAAAGATGTAATTTATCATACAGTCGTATCTAAACTATATTTACATACTGTTTAAGTTTAGAGTCTAAACTTTAGACAATACTATTTGACCACAAAACAACTTAAAAACTTAAAGTAAACTTAAAACAGTATTTTTTGTACTGACTGACAGAATTGTCAACTGCATCAAAAACGGTCAGACCATACATACCAAAACTAAAACGTTCCAGAAAGATCCATCGCCCCCGTTTAGATATTTAAAAAAAGCATTCGAGAATTTTCTAACAGAGCATTCTATTTTCTACATCCAGCCAGTAAATTTCACTTTACAAAATCGACCTTTTTAAAAATCGAAGGCATCACATCCGTTCTTTATTTGAACGCGGAGACAGCATCCGTATCTACAAATTGCTGGCTGACCTACCCTCCTGAACTAAAAAGGTTACAGTTTATTCTTGGCAATGACGTGGGCATAGCTAAATGTGTTAACATTTCAGTCTGAAATTCAGGCCAGATTGCAGAACGGTTTTAGACTGTAAAACAATCGATAAGTCTGGGTTCTGCTTAATTAGAATAACAAATAGGAACTAATTTTAGTTTTGGATACTTTAAGATATACGCGGATTCGTAAAAGGTGCCTACATACAATATGATTCTAATTATAATACTGGTTCAATAATATAATAGCTTTAATTGAAACTTTTACGTTTTAACATGAGACATGGGGGATAACATGTTATACCTACCTACTTAGCAATAGTTAGTAACTAGTGGCATAATTTTCTCATATGATTTTCCCACAAATGAATTCTCATCCAGCATTTAATAATCTCATCCAGCATTTAATAATCTTTTCCACTCCTCCATCTTGGCGTTTAAAGCCTGTTCTCTCTCGTTGGCTTCCTCCTCCAACCTCTTTCGTTGTTCAATACACTTTAAAACATTAGCTACAAGCACCTTCTGTATCAGAGGTACAAGCTTCCCACATTCTTTTTCTAGAATAGTCATAGCTTTAGAAATACATTCCACATCCATAGAGCCGACTACCGTGAAGTCCGATATTTGCTTCAATTCTGACAGCATAGACAATGTGACAATACCATGATTGGTAGCAGTCTGTGGGCTTAATAAGACTAGATGTTCTTCATTTTCTGTTGGGTCCACGAACATCTTGTCGCCGATGACTGCGATAGAACAAGATGTTATTACATCATACATTGGGACCGCTGCATCGGCTAATGCAAGGCCAGCTGCGTTGATTGCTGCAGGTAAGCATGCTCCGTCATGCTCCAGAATGTATATGAACACATCAACCTGATAGTTAGGGAACATGTGTCTACAGACTGTGGGCTCCAGGGCTTTCCTGAGTGCCACAGACAAAGCTTTCTCTTCAGCGTCAGGCTGGTGTTGGCGCCGTTTGCG
Source organism: Helicoverpa armigera (assembly GCF_030705265.1). Taxonomy (NCBI): domain Eukaryota; kingdom Metazoa; phylum Arthropoda; class Insecta; order Lepidoptera; family Noctuidae; genus Helicoverpa; species Helicoverpa armigera. Next base: position 1,243,225 of record NC_087126.1, read on the forward strand.
AGGGCAAGAAAATGGCGCGAATTTCACCTCACAGAATATTTGGCCAAGTTGACTAAACTCATTTTGGTGGGGGATTTCTCGCGGGTCAAACACGGAACAAACCACTTTTGTTTTTCTCAATTCTACGTACGCTGATCCCTTTGCTTGAGAAACCATATCGGTTCTAGCAAACATGCTACGAGCCTCGGCCAAAGCGCGGCCGTCTTTTCGAACTCCGTTATCATCTAGCAACTCTTTGTAAAGTTCATCATAAGTCTTTGAATGGTCCTTAGTAAAACGTTTGTATGACACACTATCTTCGGGTCCATTAAATCTTCGGTAATCCAGAGGCATTTTGATTCTATTTTCGTTTTGTTATGAATACATAAACCCACTTCACATAACCTCAAACCTAGACTAGAACTATACTTACAAAACTTCTAGAACTTCTAGAACCAAAAGAAAACTTCTAGAACCATACTTACAAAAAACCTGATAAACAAAACAACACAAAAATACTCCAAGAGCGCGTGATAAAACAAGTTAATAAGCTTGTCTATGGCCCCTAATATGTTTGACAGACAGAATTATCTGCACGTAGCAGTCTAACATCGTTCGTTCAACAACTTAATCCGCAGGGAAATCAAAATAAACTTCATCGCGCTTTGCAACTAGCCAGTATTTGCTATTCGAATTTCAAATCGTTGCATCATGGCGCTGGCACGCTTTGATTCAAATATCGAATGAAAATGCATAGACAATAACGAGATTGGAGGATAAAAAATATTGTTCCACAGAGATTTTATTAAAAGAAAATATTACTTTTTAGAATTGAAGGATTGTCCTTTTGAATTTGCTTTGATAACTTTGCCGATGTATAATCTTCTTCTTCTTCTTAGCGTTTATCCCGTCTTGTGACGGGGTCCGCTTTCCGTATCTTCTTCTTCCACTTCGCTCTATCCTGGACATCTTCCTACATTTGCCGATGTATAATAATCACACTAAATAAAACGAACACCAACGCGTAATTAATAATGCATCTTGTTAATATAGGTAATTGCCATCTTAGGTAATTACTGTAATTAGCTAATTGCTTACGTGCCTAGTTCCTAACAGGTGATAACTAATGCATAGCATCCATACATACTATATACCACTTATCATTCGACGATGTTATAGGCATGCATCTTCTTGAAACGCGATGGAAAAAGATTCTTCATAAAAAAACAATTAAAGCATGATGTTAATCTTTAAAATGATCATGGATAAAAGTGTAGTAGATAAACCCCACTAAAAAGGTTTGACACCAAACAGGGCTAACAAGCCATTTCATCGAATCACTGCAATTTGAACGCGTATAACAGCGCTTAGTTCCAGTTCCATTTTCAAAAGCAGTTGACAGTCGACCATGGAGAAAATCATTAGCGGAGGTGCCAAAACGGAAATTCTCCTAACAAAGCAACGCGCCAAAATGCGGGTATGCTGAGGACGATTAATCTTTGGACTCGATAATTTTTATAATACCAAAAATCGATGACAGATGTCTTGAAGAACCCGAACGCCTCATTAGTTCACTCGTATCGTTCTGGCCACCGTACGTATTTGAAATAGAACAAGGCGTCGGATGTACCTGCATTAAGGCGTCTCCGCTCATCTTTCCTTACTCCGTGCTCTCGACAAATACTGAGGATACACGTGTCGACACAGCAAACAACTGCGCTCTGTGTGAACTAGGCTTTATCGAATTTTGTTCGGAATTTCCAACGACTGAATTGTGTAGGCCCGGCTTAACAACGAAGAGCTGATGAATTAATTTATTTATATGGAAATATTCTGTTCGGTCACGATTTTAGGGGTTTCGTAGTCAGAATTAATTGATTGGATTTACTTTTTTGTCGAATGTGGTTTCAAATGAAATCAAAATGTTGGTTTGCTTAAATACCTTGGACTTTTAGCGAGAGTTTGTATTATTATTTATATCTCAGCTTAGCCTTAATTAAAAAAAGTTTATTAAAAGTTTATTTCACGTATCAAATTATGATTTTCATACACATTTCTTAAGTTAACAACTGGATATCGAAATCTCGTAAAAAGGACTAAAAAGGATGTTTTACATAAAAAGGCCGAGCTAAAACGAATATAACCGGAAAGTGTGCAGTGGCCGATGTCGGACGATATTAAACTTTACCCGGATTACCCGGCATCTACCCGGGTGAGCTGTGAGCTGATCACACGTTTCAGTTCGTGGAAATTCTGAGGGAATTAAATAAATGTCACTCGATGTTTATTTTAGTGAGTGGGTTTGTGGGAGGACGGAAAGCATGTTTAAATATTTATTTGGATGCAATTTAGTCTCAACTATATAGTTCTTGTATCTATAAAGTCCTAGTCTCTAGAGTCTGTGTAGAGCAGGACTTTATAGGTGTTTCTGAGGGACCTATTAATAGACAATGTCGGCTAGGAGATTAGCCAGCAGCGTAAGATATGGTGCACAAGCGTTTGCGCAGACACAGATGCACTGTCTATTCCATCACTCTCATAGCCCGATGAGATCTCGTGGAGTGGCGATGCAGTCCTTTAATAAAATTTTACTCAAAATTCTGATATTAAAATTTCCGATGAACTGAGTTTTACTGGTAAATGGATTTACTGATAGATTATCGGATTAAGGAAATCGAGTTTCGTAGGAAAATAAAACAAGTATTTTACCTTGTTTACTAGGTAACTTTTTTAGTGAGCATGGTTTAGTGAGTATTTATTTATTGATTGACTATTATGTTATACGTCTGATTAGACTGGAAGTCGACCCCAACATAGTTGGGAAAAAGGCTCGGAAGATGATATTATATCATACGTCGACATCGTGTTAACTGAAAGATGTCCACTGCTGGGCATAGGCCTCTCTCAAGTTTCGGTCTTCGACAACTGGCATCCACTGCTGCTTATGCCAGGATCCTTTCTCGCGAACTTTTCTACCCCATTTACCTACCTGGAACAAGCCATTGACAATTATAATCACCACACTAATAACACACACACACAAACATAAAACAAATGCAAACAGGATGTGCAGAGCGCCGATGTAGACCGTTATTAACCCGCCGGATTATCCGCCCGGCCTATCTGACCCGGTTGGGCTGACGTTACACTACCGGGTATCCGGGGGAGGTGACGGCATTTAATTGTTGGGGACACCTGAGTATATGGAATTACAGAATAATTGTATAAAAAATATCACTAGAAGATTTTAAAGGAATCCATACTTTTACTCAATCCTTCTCCGTGTGAGAGGACGCCTGTGCCCAGCAGTGGGACGATAAAAAGGCTGCAAGCAAATCAAACTTTCATAACATTTAACCTTTGTCAAAGTTTTGTATCTTTTTGAAACTAAGTTTAACTTAATCGTACATTTACCCTAAGCAATTACTTAAATATCATTCTCCTAGCCTCATTATTTCACAAAAAACAGAGCATATAAAAATCCCAACTTCAAAAATAAATTCGTATCATTCTTTAAGCTACACAAACTTAATTACTTACTACTAACTTAGCTTATTATAATAATAATTTCATAAAACCTAAAATTAACTTTAACTTGACACAGTAATATTAATGGAGGTATTTGAACTTTTCTCAGAATGACTCGGTGACCCCTAACTTAACCGAATAATTTATGTATTTACTTATTCGCTTTACTAGTTCTGTGCCGTGGATTTCAGAAGGCCATCGCGATTTTATTTTTGCAGTAAAAAAATATAATTGACTACATTCATTATTTTCAATTCTTGCGCTGTAATGGAGATCAGCGCATTCAAATAAAAATCTTTCGGCTTAGTATACTTCACTAGCGGCTCAATTCGATGTATAAACTTCAAGAATCATCCTATTTATTAGTGGAAATCCGTGTAGCTTAGCAATAGTTTTTTTATATAAATGCGAACGTTATGATATCTGTCCTATTAAGGTTTGTGGTTGGTTAGTATAGATTTCATAGAAAGATCAGAATTTTGTCGTGTCCTCATATTCATTCAGCAGTCACAGTGGAAACCTTAAACACTGTAATTATTTAAATGATTGTGAACACGCGAAAATGTCGTTGGAACTCGATAAATATGCAAATGTTACGTTTAAATAATTGATACAAATGAAGACAAAGTTCACGGCTTCGTAATGTGTTGTCGAATCGATGAATACTTTATTTATTTGGTACAAAAGGTAAAAGTACTTCGCTGTTAACCATTTCTTACATAATTTACCTGAAATTACCTTTTCTTCATATCTAGTAGGTTCACTTATCTACCAAGCCGTAGTGAGAGAATTTTCAAAACCCGTTTGTTGCCTTGTAAGTATAGAATAAAATCTTTTTATTTCAGACTTCACATGGATGCTAGATATATACCTAAGTATATAAGGTGTTACATTTGATTCCATGTTAACTTACAAAAAATTCTGCTCTGGAATTGTGTCCAAAAACCTAATGATTGCATTCGTGTTTCAGCAACTACTAGCCTAACCTAGGGAGTCCAAAGTAGACTTCGCCGTAAAAGCCCTTTTAAATCAATAAAACCTTTTAAAACGTTATTTATCGAATTACTGAAAAAACAACAAAAACAGGATTTAATTTTAAAACCGAGTGACCTCCCACGAGATGTTCGTCCGTTTTAAAAGCTCTTAAACAAATTGAAATCGGTTTCATCTCATAATGGACATTGGTCAGGTATGCCACATAGGTACCTATAGGTAATTAAAATGAATTCGGCCATTACAAGGCCTGTGAAGCAAATACGTACAGAAGCCTATCATCAATCTACTCAAATACGTCTTTTGCCAATCAATATTGAACCTTAAGCTTCAGTGATAAAGTTGAAAATCCATGAAGATATTTTATAGGTTGTTATAGTTACGGGGCGCGTGAATCAAATAAGTACTGTTTTGATAGGCTCATTAATAAAGTGTGACTTCATGTTGTTTATTTTGGTTGTTCGAAGTTATTTTCGCACGTGTTTTGTTATTTTTTGGGCAATTTCGCCAAGGACTATGTGAAGCGATGTGTTTTAGTTTCTTTGTATTTTTTTTTTATTATTAAACGCAGTATTTATAGAAAATAAGTTAAGATCCGATTTGAAACTTTAATTCTAGACTAGATAGCCTGTTTATCGAGTGTGGAAATGGTTTGTCTGGGTGCGTTAAGCACATAGTTTCTGCAGGACGTGTGTGGCTGTAAGTAGCCAATCATACCTATTTCGTCTAAATAATTAATTCAAACTATCCAAATTCAATAACATTTTACCTAAAGGTAGAATTCCGTGGATAGCGGCTACGACAGCCGCGCGCGGCTTACGACAGTCGTCGGCTGCGCGCGACAATAGTCAACCTATGAAAATGTATGGCACCGTTGCCGTGGCTCGCGACAGTCGCGCGCGGCCGACGAATTTCATAAGCGCGCGCGACGCAGCCGCGACCCACGGAATTCTACCTTTAAGTCCGTTGTACAGAACCCTTAGACTTGATATAATTAAGCTCCTACAATAAGAATGACCGACAAGTACCAATATAATCGAATACACAATCGAATGTTCAACTCAAATCGATTTTCGACTTTGACCTTGAGAAGGTAGACCAGTAGGAATGTTTTATTAACCCCCGACGCAAAAACGACGGGGTGTTATAAGTTTGACGTGTCTGTGTGTGTGTGTGTGTGTGTGTGTGTGTGTGTATGTGGCATCGTAGCTCCCAAACGGATGATCCGATTGTAATGCGGTTTTTTTTGTTTAAAAGGTATGTCAGTCGGGAGTGTTCTTAGCTATGTTTGGTGGAAATCGGTTCAGGTCTTCAAGGTCATCAGCTCGTTTGCTAGATGTGATAGGAATGTTACACGCTCAGTTTACTTGCAAGTATATGAGAGATCTGAAATTTGAAACACTAATGTCTTTTGGAACCACTGAGCTGGTCTGCTGTTAGGGCACGAAGGTAGGAGACGTAACCCTGAACTGCCTTTTAGTAAACCCATCGAGTTTGGGCTCGTTGAATTTGGCTTGACGAGTTCTCTTCATGTTTCTGATTGACGAGAACCTGATGCTGAAAATGGGATGTGGCGGATGAAACCCTGGAATGCCGGAATGAAACGGATAAACCGATTTATATTTTTGCTGAAAATCTAGAATGTCCAAAGGTTAATCTTTATTGTTTCTCAATCTGTGCAATTCTCCCAGAGCCAGTTTGTCATGAGGATTGTTAAACAGCTTCCTTTGGCCGAGATCGCATATAGCGACCCCATCTTAAGATAAAATAAATTAAATGAAAGAAGGAAAAATTAAGGAGCTCCTTTAAAAAGCATGAAATAAAATTAAATTATAAATTTAAAAATCCCCGACCAAAAAGTACGCAATAGTTATGACAAAAGGTTAAAACGTTAAACCCTATAAAAGCAAAAAATAACTTTTAACACTACGTAAACTAAATTTTGACGTGTCGGGGGACCGCTTTTTACCTTCATAAATACTTACATAAATCAAATGATACCTACCTAATTACAACATTCGTTTAAAAAAAAAAACGTAGGTATCTAAAGTAATGAATTAGAGCGGTCCCCCGACACGACAAAATTTAGTTTACGTAGTGTTAAAAGTTATTTTTTGCTTTTTATAGGGTTTAACGTTTTTAACCTTTTGTCATAACTATTGCGTACTTTTTTGGGTCGGGGGATTTTTTTCATAACAAATCGTTCAGTTCATTGTAGCTTCGTGTTCCAACAGCCTGATTGATGGAGGGCTTACATGAAGACTTTATTTTTAAGGAAATTATCGGCTAAGTATGAATTTTTATAGCTCTCGACGGTGTAATATAAAATGGTGGAATTTAATCGGAACTTTTTTGAGAGTAGGTAATTTTATTTTTAGTAACTGAGAATTTCTTATGCGCTTTAAGAGTGGGTAGGTACTCTGCAAACTTTTCTTCGGCCGATTGGGTTTTTGGGCTCGTAAATCAGTAGGTAGGTATGAAGATGATGTACGTACTACAAAGATCAGGTATTTAACCGGTATCAAAACGTCTAAAAACTTTGATTGGAATGAAGATTTTCTTAAAAAAAAAAACATTTGCCAATCATCGGGTAAACTGTCAACTGTTTAGTCTGCAGTGTGGTGTAGGTACCTACTCTAAAAGTTAAGTACAGAAGGTAGGTAATAAATTAAATATCAAAGACCCAATAACATTTAACTTCCTGTCAAAAGACGACTCGATACTAATGATCAAAGGAATCGATAGGTCTCTCGATTAAAGGGCTTCATTAATCTTTTCCAATAAATTATGATTAGATATCGATATTTCGATGTCAGTGATTTCCGACTTCAATTGCAGAAAGATTTGACAAGATTATTGAGATGATCAATAAATCGACTTATAGATAAATAAAGAATGGTAGGTAGTTAGATTACAAGTATAACTGTTTCTGAACTGATCTTAATAATTTCTGAACATATTAAATGAGAAAGATCCTGTGATAGGTGATCATTTTGAAAGCACATTAAGTATTTAGTGGTTTCATCTATCCTTTACTATTTTTGTCCATAAGCATGGTCTTATGAATTAAAAACTCTGAAAATACTAACTATCAACAACCCTCCGTGAAACAAGTTATTGACAAACATCTCGTAATACCCACTTACCTTACAACTGCGTTACACAAGTAAGCTGCAAAGATCAGATCATAATTCCCTTCCCAAAATACACTTAATGAGGTAGCCAGTGTAATCGGATTTGCAATATTACTCCGCCTTCTATCTGTGACTAGGTACCTATCGTAATTATACGCCAAGAAGCCTTCTTGTGTAGGAAGAAATCACATTGAAGAGCAAAAATATTGGGTCACTCTGAAAAATACTGGGATACTCGCTGCAGTTGGTTAAAAGTTGGGCTTTTGACGTTGAACCCTTTTTCTGAAACTGGATTACCCGGTGTTTACTTTTTGCATCCTGTTTTTTTTTAGGTTTTTGTGTTGTCAATGCGACGAAAGGATTACGTATGATTTCCATACAAAGGCACATTCGTTATAACTCAGTAGACAAAATCGGTGTAGATTCCATAGATTTAAATATTTGTCTACTACTCGTTCGTCCAGTAAATGCATTGTTTCCAAAGACAAACTCGTTCGGATGTTTAAATAGTTAGGTATCTATAGATAGCACCATGGATTTTTGTAGCTGACCTAGATTTCTTGCTTGGCAATGTACGACCTACGATGCAATAACGTCTTATATTACCAAGCCTTCTAAGGAGCTGCATGAATAAAAGAGATACATTACCTAATAGATACTAATCCGAGAGTATATTAAATTAGAAAATAGTAATATAACAAAGTAGAGAAAACATAATAGGTATTTTTTGTTTGTCTACAAAAAGATCCCAAATAATTAAAATCTTATGAAAAGTAAGTTAAGTAAGATAAATATAAGTTATGAACTTTAATTTGGACGTAGTTATGCAGAAACGTTCCAACCCACAAGTCACCCGAAATCGAGTTATTGTAATTGAACAGCCTAAAGTCTAGCATATGGTTATCTAAACTCAATATAATTCAACAATAAAACCTCTAGTACCTTTACTAGTTAGAATAAAAAAGAATACAACTGAAACACGTAAATGCTTATATCTCAAATTCAAGTTTAATTTGAGATATAAAGCATTTACGCGTACAGTGGGTTGGAACGTTTCTGCATAACTACGTCCATTTGACTCCATAATTAGCTTTTAATAATAAAAAGAAGACAACTAGAACATATTTCAAATTGCGATCTTATGATAAAAATACAACGCCCACATAAATCTCATCTTGCTTTAATCTTACAACAGTATGTATGTCATAAACATGATTTTTCCCTGAAACTTTATTACCGTAAAATCGTTTCAAGTCTCTGCCATTTTGTAACGTGAAACAGTCGTGGGATGACACCCACGTAACGTTATAAAATAACGTTATTCAACGTTATTAGACATAGAATAACAGTTATTTTCGTATCGTTTTAACTGAAGACTTTAAGAAAATAACTGCGTGGGCTAATTCGGAAAGTTAGAATTGCCTATTTTTGTGCTCCACTTAAGTTTTTATTATGTTAAACTGTTTGATAAGATGTTTATATTAAAGACGTTATTTTGGGAGTTAAGTTTTGAAGTGGCTTGCAGAATTAGCTGGCAGAATTGTATTATAGGAAATAATTATTTGTGTCCATGGTAGTTTATTTAAGTGACTGTGATGAGTTGTATTTTCAATAGGTTTACTTCAAAACAAAATTGAGTAAAGAAAATGTAATAAACCATCAACTGATGTGTATTAACAGGGTTGAAAAACCCGCCAAAATAGGTACCTACATAGCACGAAGTACAAACGAGGCAGTCATACAAGTAGGCCGTATGCCAACAATCTACAAACAAGCTAACTTTTACTATCAGCTGGTCTAAATCGTGGTGTTTTTGTGAAAAACGTCAAATTATTCAAACTAAAGTTTTTGGGGTCGCAGAAGTTTGTAACTGTTCTAACAATTTTAGATTATATTTTTTGTTAGACCGCATGAGGTCCGATGTGAAAAGAATTTTAATGCTGATAACAGCAAACTATTCATTATTATTCTTACACTTTAAAATCAGTTTACTTGTTGCAAACACTGTTTTTACATGATCATGGAGACCATAAACATAAAAAAACTTTCCTCGGATTTCAATAACCTATATATTCATTTTTTCATTTTAATTTTTCAAAATTTTACACAATTTGAACTAATTTCTAATTGCAAACTAACGTATAGACAGGTAAATGAAATCCACCGTTACAGATGTAAAAATAATACTTTTGTAAACGCAACGTTGAAGCTATTTCATCTCCTTCACCTATAATAAATTATCTTGTAAAATAACAGAACTATTTAAACAAACAAAGCCTGAAACTACAGCAACATTTCTCGTCGAACATTCTGGAATCTCGTGCCAAAATCGAAACGGGGATTCGTGAAAATGACAGCCTTTGTTCAAATACCACCTGCCGACAGATGACGTCATGTAGTGGTGTACAGTCGGCTACACAAGTTAATAACACAGTCGAAGTTATGAAATAGATGAATGCTGAAATCTCCCATAAGTTACTGGCACGACTGTAGGGTAAGATAATCTGGAAATCTGATAATTACAAATGTCACAGGTTTTGTAATTCAGATTTTAATTAACTGACTACTTGTTGTGCCTTACACTCTGCCGTTAAGATACGTAAGCGCCACTCATATTCATATGCAAGCGTAAGTGACGATGCCATCAAAAATGCTTTGGTGAGCTCTGATCACTATTTGTGTCTTTTTACTTGACACCCTCGCCCCTCGACTTCACAAAAGGAGGTTATCAGTTTGAACCATATTTTTGATTTTTGTGTGCGATCATGTCACGTTTTTGATGCAGTTTTCAGAATCGTATTTGTCTCAGACTCAGAAAAGAAGGCTTTAGGTGTCTTTTCTCCAAAATGAATGTGTTGAGATATTTGGGCTCAGTTTATTAAAATTAACCAAAGTGTTACTAAAGTTGTGCTGCCACCTGTACATAAACCTACTTGTACGTTGTAACGAGTATTTCAGTAACAGGTAGCTTTGAGTTCCGATAATATTGATAAGCTGTCACTACTCGACATGTGTTATCTCGGGCTTTACAACTAGATACAAGTATTGTACTTTGAGTCAAGTTCCACTGAAATATTGTTACAAGTTTTGAATGTAGGTAAATAGATGTATTCCGCCTCAGGGTAAGTTTCGGAGAATATTCCAGAAATAATATTTCTATTGAGTTTCAAAAGGATCTTGAATTGGGTTTTACAATTATTCAGCACACCTCTAGTTCTCCTACTTGTTTTGTTCGAAGACTGTTTTGTAACTGTTACAATCAACAGCCATGCTTAAAACTACGAACAAAATATTTATATATTACTTTTACATTTTTGGATACAATAAAATCCACCTTATTCTCATATTTTATGTAACCACGTAATCAATATTGCTCATCATTTCAATCATCAACCTATAGGTCGAGGCACACTTACCTAAACCATTAAAATTTCATAAACTTACATACTTTCAGATTACCCAACAACCAGTATTCAGTAAGTTTCCACCGATACGTAGAAAGCTTAAATAATAAATAGCTCTGTGCTGACCACCTGTCCACAACTCCGCACACATACACAACACACACACACACGCGCAAGTGTTACAATCAATATCATGTGGAGTGTGGAGTACTTGTTCAATGGGAATGAGTGACGTCAACGCAGAGCTTGCTTGTCTATGTATAGTACATAGGATTTGGTAGTACATCGGTCTTCTGTAAAGGTTTCTATGGGAATAAATGTTATTGACTTCTAAAATAATTTGAAAGGCAATGGCTGTACTATGTATCAACAGAGATAAAATTCAACGTGGGAATAAGCGAGATCCTGAAGTCGGTTGTAAGTTTTTATTAGCGATTTCACGATAAAGAAACAGTCGAAAAACCAATTATATATCTGTCATATAGGTCATTAAAAGTCTTACAAAACACGAGCAAGTTAATTAATCTCCCATACAACATTTTTTAACTACTGCAGATAAAGTAAGTTCGGTTGTCCTCATTTTAAAAAGTTCTCCTATTAATCGTAAAGTTGCTGACTCTTAACCTATCATTCATATGTGTAAACCCTTAATTATACACAAACCAATCTTCAAGCAAAACTTTACGAGGTCCCTTTATATTACAGTGCACAATCTTGGAGTGCATGATACAGAAAGTTTCACAGTCTTTGCAGTAACTGAGCTAACATTGCAATTTGTTCCAGTTTATTGCTTGTGGGCTGTAACCTAACTATATTTAACGTTGTGTCCCGATATGTTATTGAGATGCACTTGTTTTGTTGAAGTTTGTTTTTAATGCAGTTTAGTGAAGGTTTCTGAGCACCTGTAATGATATGAGATCCCTTTATATTTCATTGTACAATCTTGGAGTGCATGATACAGAAAGTTTTGCAGTAACTGAGCGAACATTGCAATTTGTTCCAGTTTATTGCTCGTGCCTGTAGAGATTGCGTTGTGTTACGATATATTATGTGATCGAGATTCACTTGTTTTGTTGAAGTTAGTTTTATTGCCGTTTAGTGAAGGTTTCTGAGGACCTTTGACTGTGGTTTATCTATTCATGTTTGCCTTATGGATAAATTATATATTAGGGAAATCAGCAATCCATAAGTATTTTTTTTATGTTTTATGTGCTTTGTTAAGGCCACAAACAAAATTGATTCAACGTTGACATCTCTTTAAAATTAAGTTCTAGGCTGACAGATCATTATTCTGCTGCCTTGCAAACTTTAACGTCCAGATTTCTGCCGTCTGTCGTTCTGTGGTCTTTTGTATCTTCGACCAACCCCGCTGCCTGAATTACATTATATACAAATGAAACAATATGATTTTAATAAAATGCACATTAATATAATTGACGTTATATTTGTCCCCAGATAAGCTACCACGATGAGGCTGGTGGTGCCAGGCTGCGTGAATGACGCGCGCAGCATACCCGCGCTGCGTATCTTTGTGCTCGCCTCCGCTATGGCACTCTATCTTACTATGGGTGAGTAGTGATTGCAGTTAAATAATATACATGTATAATATGATTAATATTTACTACATACGCAGTCTAAGAAAAAAATCCGAAAGAAGGATTTTTGCATCCCAAAGTCGCGTGTCTTTCCTACAAAACTATTTTGACCACTTAGGATCTTTCGCACTATGTGCTTATTAGTGAAATCGTTACTAATTAAATCTAGAAACATTGCTAGGATAAAGGTACCTAGGGCAGTGTCTAGCGGACATAGGTACTTGAAAGCTTCTTACTTTGGGCTTACCCAAAAACCTGAAATAAAAAACTTTGTTTTTGATTTACATATTAACGTCACGCCATGCTATTGAGCACACCAACTCGTTCGATCTTACTTAAATATTTAATTTAATTTTGAATCTTAAATTAATTCCAGTGAGAGAAACGCGTGACGTTGTTTATTCCTACACCCTAATATGACATTAAGCTTAATTAATGATTGTTCATAAATTAATTCCATTTCCGTGATTTCCTTTATGTTGACGCACATTTGCATGTGACATTTTCGAGAACAGGAATCCAAATGAATAACCATTGATATACAAAACATGTACCTTCCTACTTATAATTAGATTTTCTAGAAGTAAAGTCTCTTACGTGGACACTGACGGTACGGCTGGTCCACAAGTTTAAAGTCGCTCAGCGGGCTATGGAAAGAGCTATGCTCGGCGTTTCTCTGAGGGATCGCATCAGAAATGAGGTAATCCGTCAGAGAACCAAGGTCATCGACATAGCCTACCGAATCAGCAAGCTGAAGTGGCAGTGGGCTGGCCATATTAGCCGAAGAACCGATAACCGTTGGGGTAAACGAGTTCTAGAGTGGAGACCGCGCCTCGGCAAACGTAGTGTAGGACGTCCTCAGGCACGGTGGAGTGATGACTTGCGCAAGACGGCTGGCAGGAGCTGGATGCGAGAAGCCGAAAATCGATCTCAGTGGCGTGCACTTGGAGAGGCCTATGTCCAGCAGTGGACTGCGATAGGCTGATGATGAAAGTCTCTTAAGGCCATTCCCAATATCCTATCTATAACTGTGGTTTTGAATACAAGAGATAGGAATTTGACATTAGTTGTATGGAGCTTATCTCCAAAGGGTTTGACGCATTTGGTGCACTTCTCAACTTGTAGTTACACCATGCTCAAATGGCACACTTCCCAACTGGTGCTCTTCTCAAATTGTGAACTCCGCAAAAGGGCCCTTTTTAAATATAGTGGATATTTGGATATTGTATCTCTAATAAGCAAATTCGTAGCATAGATAAAATATTGGGAACGTTCGCCACTTGAGTGACTCTGTGGCAGCTTTTGATTTTTAATTTTCCGTGAAGTGTTATAAATCCTCCTTCGCTTGCAAACTTCTTTGACTTTATTGTTTCTTTTGTGAATTACCTTTTGATTAGAATTTCTTTGCTGGTTTCGGTTTTGTTTTGAGGAAATCTTTGCAATACTTTGTAATTAAGTAATTGTTTTGTTCATAATTAATTGTGAAATTGTTTGAAGTTTATTATTACGTGATTCGGAAGAAAATATTTTTTTATAGCGAATCGTTAATTGGTGGTGAAAATAAAAAACCTTGAATTCGAATTAAATTAACTTAAGTAGCTTTCATTGAATAGGGTATTACATGCATTTTTGAAATATACCTTAAATAAATTCTTTAGTCTTAATATATCCCTAAAAAATTAAAAATATTTTTTTTTCTCACGTTATGTACGAATATAAATTAATTGTTTTATCATAATTTCAAATTTTGCGCGTATTTCGCGAAAACGCGGCACACAACGGACGCCATGATTGTTTTTTGGTCATGACATCATTACGTTAGTAAACAAACTACAGCTGTCAGTAATACATATTTTGATATGTATTGAAAATTTTAATAATGAGTAATTATGCTCCGTATCGTTAGTGTGTTGTTTCTGAATGTGAGAACACTAGTGTAAAAACACCAGACAAATTATGCATTCAAGTACCAGTGGATATAAATATGAGAAACACTTGGTTAAAAGTTGTTTACTACCGTAATGACGTCATTAGCATGGCGGCGACATTTCGTAGTGTTCAAAGACAGATAAAAAAACCTAAAAACTTTAAACTGCAATAAAAAATATATTTATGTATCTTACGAAGTGAAACTAACATTTCCCGATTGCTTTTCCTCTAAACAATCATTGTAATACACTTTTAATTTTTTTCTCATCTAGACTAAAATACCCTATTGTAGCTTCATTTCAAACTCTGAGTTTTAATATTAGAATATGATTTTATAATATTTTAGTACCTAATGTGTAGTTACTTTTCTCTATAGACCAAATTCTTAAAAAATGTGCAATTTAGTCTGCAGACATTGCATTACAAAGCGACTAGAGTATCATACATAAATGACGATGCAGAAAGTCTTATATCGTTATAAATATTAGTGATATATTACTGGCACACGAACTGAATAAAAAGGTATTACTTTAGGTATTTGCTTTTTACTGGCCAAATGCAATTCTACTTTTAGCACATTTGGACTTTTTTTCGATTCTTATCATAGGAGCTGTAGAAAAATCATTAGGTACAGCTTTTCATAACAGTATTTTTTTTTTCTAATGAGGGTTTTCTAAAATGGCGTCCACGAGGTGGCAGCACCGAGGCGTCAGGTCCAGGTACTTGTCAAAGTGCTTATCTTTACTATGAACCGTGAACGATTTTAGTGATTTTTATTGTATAATTAAAGCACTGCATTAGTGTTTTACAATTACAGTTGAGTAGATAAAAAAACTAAATCATATTGTGTAAACAAATTCTAGTACGTTGCGTTATCTGCCGTTCAACGAGCTTTTCCTTAGTACCAGTGACTTTTGCACCCCTCTTTCTAAGCTCAATTTTTAGTTCGGAAAACTTATTCCAACCGTAGTCCATAATAAAATCAATAACACTTCCAATATAACAGAATTTCAATAAACAATTAGTTCGGACCCTACAATTCCATACTATTTGACAGCTGTTTGGACCAGACGCATACGTGGCGCCACCCTGTGGCAGAAAAATTAGAGAAAACCCTCATTAGGTACGAGGACTCCAATATCACATAAAAAAACATTAAAAAATACTACGTAGAATTGATTTGAATGCGTTCGAATTTCAAAATTAATGACATCGAAAAAGAAGATGGCCGTTCTAATATCGTTTTTCGATTTGTCCTTCGTCCTCCAAAGAAGTATGACAGGCCGTCGACTTTAATAAATAAATAGAAAATGATTTTAGCATCAACTTTGCCAATGAAAGTCAAGTCGTATTAGTCTGTATTTATTTGGCAAATTGCTGGAGATTGAGAGTGGTTTCATTGTGTGGCTTATCAGAAATTAATGAACGATGACTGGCGGCTTGACGGGTAATCTTTTACGTACAGATTTATCCATGGCAGCGGAATAAATATTTCAATATTTATAGGCTTTTGCAAATAATACAGTTGTTTTGCCTAAATCAAGGTAATATCTGGAAGAATTAAGTTGCTTTTAATTGCGATTTAACGTTTAAATTGCGATTGGCAGAATGGCAGAGTTCTAGTGCCTCGGTGTATGGTTTAAATATGAAAGAAGGCACGCTCCCAGTTCCTTGCAAAGAGGTTTTTTCTAGTGTTATTAACTTCTCCTTACTTTAATAAGTACTTAAACATCATGAATTATCAAATTACCACGGTATGTAAGTTTACAGACCTATAGGTACCTACCTAAATATGTCTAGTCCTAGAATAGTAAGGTAGGTTTTGTCTAGGTAAATAATACTTCCAAACAGTCTACCTAAAAATCCTGTCCTTGAAACGTAGGTACGTTATTTATTCAGCACCTGTCAACATAAAAACAGAAATAAACGAAACTATCGGGATTGTATCAACAATGAACAACTTTTCTTATTATCCTGTCACTACCTGTCTAAGGAGGTTCTATATCTACTAAGTTCTTTCCTCTTATTTACTCGAACAGTTCTATATATTATTAATAATGTGGACAATAAGAGATAGCAACTATTACATAATATTTGTTCATAGCTAAAAGAAGTTGTCATACCGCCTACGGTTATTATTATAGCAATTTATTTCTAACTGGCAACACACAATTACTTTGACAACTAATGACAGTTCTATCAATAAATCGATGTTTGTTTTTGAAAAAGAATTATTAAAAAGTCCCTTATGGTATTGAAGATAAATTAGAAAGATACTCACGTATATGAAATAAGTTTCCAAAGTATTGAATAATAAATGATCAATCACTTAACTGAACCAGCCTTCATATAGAAAACTCATTTATTTAATGAGCATTACGACTTTGTAACTTAGGTACATAAATATTACACATATATTTATATACTACTTTTCTGTAGGTAATGTATTAGGTCATCGGTTACTGAATATAAATTACAGAACAAATAAATATTTTGTAGGGACCTACTACGTTAGAAAATCGTAAAAAGCCTTAACCACCGACTAATTCTGATCTATCTTTATCGTTTAGTGCTTATTTTACAAAGCTGGAGAGTTTGTTTGATTGCTAAACTAATCTCACAATTCAATCCATACTAATATTATAAATAATAAAGAGGAAAACTTTGTTCGTTTGGTTGTAATGGATAAACTCAAAAACTACTAGACCGATTTTAAATATTCTTTCGCCACTAGAAAGCTATATTATCTGCGAGTAACATAGGCTATATTTTATCCCGGTGCGGGCAGTAGCTCCCACGGGAGGCGGGTGAAACCGCGGGAAATCGGCTAGTCTCAAATAAAATCAAAATTCTAGCGTTAAATGACCTATTCGGTGACCGATATAGACTGCTTTTTATCCGGGTGCGTTGATGACTTCTCACGGGTTACGGGTGAATTCAAATTGAACCAGCAGTTCCAGAAATTAGCGCATTCAAACAAAGAAACACAACAAACAAGTGGACTTGTTGTACCAGTTTGTAAAATCTTAAATTTTGTTACACAGGTGCATCAGTGTTCCAGGCTATCGAGGGACCCTTGGAGCGAAGTATAGGCGAGAAGCTCGAACAACTGAAAGCCCAGTTCCTGCAAGATCATCCCTGTGTTACAGGTGAGTTTACAACCAAAAAAAAATCCTTTACAACATTCATACCAATGTTTTAAAATGCGACAAATGTTGGGAGAAAATTGGCGTTGCCGCGACATAATTGACTTACATAAAATTGTACAATACATATCTCCGCATATTCTAAACCTTTAGTCGGCCGATAGTTGCATGATAGGGCCCTTAAATTAGTATGGAGATGGCTGGTAGTGCGCTTCCTATCGGGGAAACTATCGGCATAGTTTAGTCCGACAAGTTAAGAATTGCATTATTAATTTAGCTGGATTTGTGTTATTAGCAGAGATATTACTTTGTTTTGTTCTGAAAACGCTTGTACGTACATAATAAAAAGGTTTAAGTCCAATAGGTCTTCACATACGTAGGTTCTGCCTTATCAGTACACACAGCAGTACCTACGCACTAACTCCTAGATAATAAATAAGTACCTACGTAGGTACACAAAATAAACTAAACGTATCATGTACTTGCGTCAAGTACCACGGGTAACTAAACGTGTGAGGGTAAGGTTCAGTACCAATAAATTATGATGTAAACCTAGCCTAGTATGTACTGCTTTATACAGCCTAACGTTTTGTTCAGATTTCGCGGTTTTGACAGGATGAGATTGTTTGATCTCTCTCAGAAAAATGAAGCCCTCATACCTACTTTTTGCGATGGATTTGCTTTTATGTACAAAATTGCTATATAGTTAACAGTTTGCTATAGATGCTATTCCATCAGGGTTTATTTGTAAGTGAGCATCGAAAGAACTTACCTACCTCAAAGTGAGTCAACTCAATATACGTGATGATCAATTCCTCTATCGATAAACAATATGGGAATATTTCGGAACTAATATTTTTTGCAACCTTTCCTCAAGAAAAGTATCCAATATCGCTCATAAAACGCACTTACGAAAAAGTATAGATAGGGGAGATGCATCATCACCCGTGCGAAACGCGTCGAAAACGCTTAGTCTAAACAAGACCTTACAAATATCAAGTGACACACCCATTTCTCGTGGCTGACTTATATTACATCTTGCACGAGTAACAAGCTACTTTCACATACATAAGATAAATATTGAAATAACAGAAGAGTAATTTTACTGAGGAACATTTTAGTTATTACCTCAGGAGGTAGAAACTTGAGAATGGGAGTTTAGGAAGTGGAAATTGTAATATTCCTTAGTCAACCTTTGTTCTGTTAAAACTTGAGAGACGGGTGGTTCATATGTAGAATTATTAGTATACTTTGCATCCTTACGAAGGATCTTTTAGGTCGTGACGACGAATGATCTTATCAGTTTTTTTATGACTCTGGCAGGTAAACGTGCTAGAATTGTTTTTTTGTTGGTGTCGCTAAAGATGTAATCGACTCAAATCGAGACTGCCTTTAAAATATGCCTCTTTCAATTTTATTTATAAACCATCGCATCGTCATCGTCTTGAGTAAAGTTATTATCCGTAGTAATACTGTGTTTAGAACACGTTTTATCATAATGTGGTCAATGTTTATGGGTGCATGACCGTCCAAAGATTGACTTAAGTTAGTTACATTCAGGTAGGTAATATTTGAGCCGATATATATTATTTTTTTCTTTAAAAATTATGGACAAACAACATACACAAACATCGAATCCACGAGAAACATAACTACCCACGTGTAGTAAGAAAATAAAAGTATTTATTTACCCACACGTTCAGTACAAAGTGCAACGCGTGCCCATATCTCAATAATTGCATATAACTAAGTATACAATAAAATTATCTGGAATCATGTCGTGACCTATTGATGCATTATCTACAGATGCATTAGAAGAGGTCACTTGACCTTAAACAATTAGCAATAAGTAGTCATTAATTAATGTAGTTACCTAAGTTAAGTGGGAAGAGTGACTTATCCATGACCTCACTTACGATGATAACTTATTGCTATATTCTTTCGTAAGGACTTTAAAATTTGGCATTTGAAAAGTTTTTCACATTGAAAAAACCATACCTTTACCCACGATTCCACTCGCTGCCTGAACTACTTCCCGCGTCCAGACAAAAAGTATGTGTTAAAAGTATCTTTACCTATGTGTTAAGCGGCTTGCAATCTTTATCTTTTTTTGACACTGCTCATTTCGCTCAGCAGTTAGATTGAGATTGAGAGATAGGCCTCCAAATATCCAAACCCACAAACTTTCACGATATCTCTTCGCTATCACAGCTAAGTTAACCATCTAGCAATTAACAACATACCTATGTACTCACAAGTACAAGTAAAGTTCACATATTGACAAGCCCCTGCAGCAGATAACAGACACCTACGTGATAGCATCATGCGCGAGTTCAATGATAACAGATTGACGTAAGATTCAGTTAGTGCAAGTGACATGATCCCTTGCATTATGGGGTAAAGTCAGATTAATTGCATTAGGTTACTTTATTGCGTTGCTAGAAAAAAAAGTGCATCTAAAGAAACCAAACTTCCTACCTACGCCATTTAGTAAAAGTAAAACAATTAACCGTACTTATGCACTTGCAAGTAAACTGCACATATTGACAACGCCCTGATGATAACAGACAGCTACGTGATAGCAGCATGCTTGAGTTCACTGATAACAAATGACGATAAGAGATTGACGTAAGATGCATTTAGTGCAAGTGAGATGCGTTAGTGCAAGTAAGATGATGATTTGCGTTATGGGGGTAAAGTCAGATTTATTGCGTTAGATTGTTCTATTGCGTAGATTCCTTTAATGTTGACTTTCATTATAAAATAAACTTCCGTCTTAGTTAGCCTATATAGTTTAATCGTGAGTTGTGGCTCATGGCTAAGGCCGGTCTGTAATAATAACCGTCTGTAACTTTGAAAGTTTTAAGTTGTTAAAGAAATATCAAAGAGTGTTTCCAGAGATGTTTATTTTTAGAGATCAGTTTCAGATTTTTTTACGCTTAACAAGAACTGAATTAATCCAATCCAGCGATTACTGCGAATGACGAGGATTTTGACCTGACGCGCGGTTTTCAAATTAGTGAACTGCACATAAACTATTCATATTTATTGCTTTTCGTCACGGTTGCGCAATGTATTTCCCTCAGGAAGATATCGAATCCACAAGAAACAGCTTATACTTTATAATCAGCAGGAAAACCAATACATAAGCTAGACATACATAGGTATCTAACATTGATACTACACATATCAAGGTATTTGAACTTTTACCGTATCAAGTGCCGAGGGGCCAGCGCGTGGACACTTACCCTTAGGGTTACCAGCCTATAAAATCTAATATTATTTACTATCTATTATACAGGACTCGGTTATAAATGCTATTGGAAAGGTTAAATAAAAAGGACCCATAAGAAACTATGATACAGCTTTATTCAGATATACTATGATTCAAACTTTACGAATCAAACGCTATTTTCGCGACTTCATGTAGATTATAAAGAAAAGAGAGAAAGTCTTTGTAGCTGAGTCAATAGTCTTTTAACACCAAGGAACCTAACTATTTGACATCCTCAGTCCCTATGAACGTATACTTACTTAAATGTGTATACGAAAAATCTTCAAAAAATAAATGATTAAATACGAAACTGTACACTGTACACTTACGTAATATTCCCCAATTATTACAACCCAAATAAAAGTCGAGAGTCTCCGAGATTTCCTGATATCTTTCATAAGAAGCCAGTCGTGTTTCTTTATTTATGTTTCATAACGAGTTCTTATCCTCTCTGCGAAACTTGAAGTTATATACTTCGCGACTGTAGTCTCTTCAATAAGCCTAAACATTCAAATATTACGTCTTTTACTAGCTCATCCCGTGGTTTTACTCATTCCCTACAGTTAATATTATAAAGACTTCTTGACGCGGTCTTCAACTAAAACTACTAAATCAATTTAACGATATTTGGAATATTCTAGAGCCTGAGAAAGGATTATCCCGGGGACAGCTAGTAGATGATCTAGAAGCAATGTTTGCCATTTTACTGAGAAAAGCGTGAGATTCCCACGACAATTTAATAAAAAAAATACTTTAAACACTTAATCCTAGATGCAGCGAGCTGTATCATAAATTAACAAAATTAAATTATTCAAATTAATATTACAATGACAGGACATAAAACTTTATTCAATAATTTATCGCTTATTTATTTTAAATAACATATTATGACATCGCAACGAGCATCGTTACGATTATAACGTTATTTAAACAGCGTGTAGGTCTCCGTGATAATCACAATCTTATTATCTTGGGTACTTCACAAATAAGAAGCGACGACGCACCCAATAGAAGCGTTTGCTTTTAATTTATCGTGGAGTCGACTCATGCGCTCAGTCAGCCCACGGTATCTGTCGCGACCACTACGCAGCACGTTCCTAAGGCTTCCGCCATATTTAAACCCAACCAGTTCTTCTAAAATGCATCAAAATGGTGATATTCAAACTTGAAAATTGTCGCCGGGATACTAAAGTGACGGAAATATTCGCGCTTTTCGTTGAACCTAATCATCCGAAGAGGTTTTTCAAGTACAGTTGACCAATAACCCGTAAGTTCCGGGATTTTCGGTTTGCGTTCTGGAACCCCGTGGACTACCGACAAGCCGGCTAGGTTAAGTGGGCCGCGATAGTGTTTTGTTTTTTATTGGTTATTCAAATCTCGAATTTTGGAATGTGCTTTTGAAAATGACTATGGATTTTTGATTATAAAAATAAAAAAGTTTTTATTGGTTTCGCGCGTTAAAATTGTTTGACATTAACTTTTTAAAATGGAGAAGCAGGCTGGTAACAAGTATAAGCGGATCCACTCCTACGGGAGCATGAGTTCGAGGAGTGATGACGACATGATCGTGCACAGTCAGCTGTTTCCTTACCACAAGAAAATGGTGGTCGAGAGGGAAATTTTGTACGAGGAGGAACATCCCCCTTTCCAGCCTTTGATAGCAACGAGCAGGTTGTTTGGGAAAGCGAGGTTCACTTTTCTGCTGTTGTTCTACGTGGTATTCTACATGGTCTACTTGGCGTCAGGGGCGCTGGTCTTCTCAGCTTTGGAAGCGCCGATGGAGAACCAAATACGTCTCGAAGTCATAAGGGCTAAGCAAGACTTTATGGCGCGTTATCCGGATATTTTGGGTAAATATTTTTTCAGGCAGCTTTTTGTCAACTCACAATTTAGGACAAGTGTCGTAGAAATTAACAATCAAGCCATACAAGTTTTTATGACCACCAACGGAATACCAGTTTTCATCTAACAAAAAACCGCATCCAAATCGGTTCATCTATACGAACTACAGACAGATATAAGCTGGCAAACTTATAACCTCTTTTTGCGTTTGAAATAAAATAGACCTGATAAAACTTCAAGTACCTAAATAAAACAGGAGAAAACTTTCCAAAGCCATAACATATCCTTATAAAATGTCGTCCAGGCACAGAACTACCCACAAAGCGTATATTGCAGATATAACCGCTATTGTGCAACTTGTGGTAAATATTTGAAATGCCTGCAGTACTGGCGGACAATGCACGAGTTTCTCATTAAAGAGGATCGAACACGTTCTGCAAGGAGGCTGCACTATAATAGTTTTGTATGTGGCCAGTCTTATGTGGGGCTTTATGGACTCCTTATAAATTTCGTTCGTTCGTTTTCCAAAAAACTTACGATATTTTTGTTTTGAGCGAGGTTTAACGGCATTGCTTATATGATATACATGTTTTGGAATGCTTCGTCTTTTGTTTTGGTAATCAATTTTAAAAAGACAGAATTTGACTTTTGACTTATTTATCGCCGATAGTAACAAAAGTATTCAAAGTTGTCACCATGTCGGCAAAGTTCTCGAAAGCGTTATATTTTACCATCACGGCTATCGATCAAAATGACATCATACTTATGTATTTAAATAGTCAAATTATTACCTACTTAGTTAACTATGCATTACTATTTTTTATTGAACTTTATCTAGTCTCGAACCTGTTGATGTAAACCAATAAAATATATTAACCTTTCGTTATCAAATAAACAAGTCAACATATTTTATTTCTAAATGTTATCTTACAATACAAAAACTAGTTATAACGATATCGGCGAGAAATCAAATATGTTATTCAAATAATATTTTTGATAAAGAATCTAAATATCTGTTTATCTTCTAAAACATGATAGTAGGTCAGATAATTTCAATAATTTTATGTAAAACAAGATAGTGTATTGTTGTCATTGATAACGGTAACGGCCGTAGGAAAAATACATTAGTGCACAGATTGATAACAGCAATCTGAATTGCTTTAGTTAGTCATCATGCCACTGGGCTTTTTTTATTAATCTACCTTTTTTCCACACTTTCACTAAAATATCACGGAGTTACCTGGGCCCCGATTCTCCTAAGTTAATAATGTCAAAATCGAATAGAAATCGAATCGCAATATGATCGTAATAGCAGTTTTAACCATATCGGGCATTTTGCTACTAATAAAAGACTAATCGTATTCGATTGACATTTGATTGGTGTGTGATTGGTCTGCTATTTTGACGATTTTGGTCTATACGGATGATGCTGTACAATCATTTTGCAATCGTAAATCATTTGCAGATAAAATGATTGGATATGAAAAGGATAAAAACGTTTATTTCAAAGAAAAAATAGCGGAATGCCACATACGCTTCAATCGTAATCGAGTCGGGATTGGATCTCAGTCGAATCGAGTCGAACGTCAATCGAATGGCGCTTAAGTAAAATTAGGAGAATCGGGCCCCTGTAGTAACCCTTATTACATTAGGTATATTATACTTACACATATGTATATGAGCTTATTTTCCTACCTAATTAATCCAAATTCGGTACTATCTATGCGAAAGAAGATTAAACGAAACCTGTGACTATTTCATGAAACAACATTAGCATTATTACCAAAAAGTTTTGCCAATAATGAAAAAAATACAGTCTATGGGACTTATAGATAAACTACTGTTTGTCACGGTTTTACAAGATGACTTTATTTATTAATGGCTGTTTGGTATCGTACACGTTCTTGACATATTTTATTTGTGCATTCATTAATTATGTAATTAACACAAACTTGTGTTGCTGCATTATCTAATTATCTTGTATGAACTTTGTCTGTTTAAACTTTGTTTACATGGTTATGTCATCTATTAGAATTGCTTTAATTATTCTTGACGCGCAAATGTCTGATCGGATTTTGATGTTAGCAGAAAAAAAGCTTGCCTACATAACAGGATAATAAAGGTTACTTTTTATCCGAGTACGAAAAGAAGTTCTCTCGAGAAATTCTACTATGATACGATAATAGTAGAAAAAACTTTGGTTTAGTTCAAACCTTCCTCATAATGTATTGAAACTTAACATAGTTGCCACTACACTTTGAAGTAGTAAATTTTCATATATCTTTGTTAACTACTTAAAAACGCTACGAATAGCAACATTCTATAAAATTTCCTACAACTTATCAAAAAGTTCGTCTACTTCTATCAAACGAGTTTTATAAAAAAGAAGGCCTTGTTCTAAAACACGTTGGTTAAGGTCGTAAGCCTACCATTAAATATTTGAAGCGGTAACCGACGAAATTTTGGACGAATCGTCTCGGCCCGTCATTTGGGAAAACCGGTTTGTTCATAGACTATGCTAAGTAGGTAGATTATTAATTGAATTAGGTACTATTGTGTAACATAAATGTTTAGGAATTTGTCAATCGTTACGTAATTGCTAGTGATATTGAATGATATTTTAGAGAATTTAGATTTGAGGTTGTAATAATGTGTAGTTTTTCGAGAGGACCAACTAACTTTGAGATTTAAAAACCGGTTTGTATTTTGACTGTCTATAGATCTAATTCTCTCAATAATCTAGTGTCTCATTTACCTATATAATTGGACCTTAATCACAGATTACTAAATGGATAGTATATAACCTAACTGATCTACAAATAATGTTTATTCACATCGTTTTTACAAAAGTTCAGTACATTCGCCAATTTAAATAAATTTTCACGCGGCCCAATTTTAAATAAACAAAAATGTTTCGTAACCTATGTAAAAATACTAATAGAAAAATAAAACAATAGCTTGAACAAACCAAATGATTGTATACAAAAGCCCGCTAAATAGATAGAATGGCTGAATGCAGAGGTATCAAAGCGTTGCCAGACTGTGATGTGGGCAACCATCTTGCCGGCCCAATGAATCGGTACTAAGTAAGCGATCACTGCTCACAGACACCATTTTATTTGCCTGTTTTTATTCTATTAGGAAAACAGAGAATTGTTTAGGAAATAAATTCTCGTTTTATTTGTTTGTATAAAGGTGAAATCTTTTTTATCTGCATTTAATACTCAAAAATGTTAAAAATATGTTATTATTAAATAAATAATTAATAATTAGAACATGCTTGAATAAAAAATAATTAAACATTCGAACATTCCAAATGTTCGATTTGAACATTTAATTTTAGAATGATTTTTAACTTTTAAATTCATAGACGGAACTGATAGTAACGCAGATATAAAATTAATAGTATGGCCAAGTGACCTTTCCAAAACTGAAGTGAATACCTACAGTGCTGCTTGGAAAAATACAGTTTTTTTTTCGGCCAGGTGTTCATTTAAATATCGTTATTAGATTAAGAGCAAAATATTTAGACATTTTACATATGCCGACAATTCTTGAGTAATTTATGCGAAAACGAAGAATATTATTATTGAACATATTATATTATATGTTCTACAATAATCCAAGTTAAACAATCTTCATCGACAAGAATTGATTGGTATTTACTAAAATATTGATCTTCGTAACTATCTTGGTTTCCCACGCGTTGGCAGAGCGTGGGCCGTATAATCTCGCTCCTGGCACTTCCAGTAATAGCTTTAGCGTACTTCATCCTATTTGTTTTGGATCTGTGTACTTAGCCGAGTAAACCGCGGGACGTGATCACGTTTTAAAATAATATGGTGGGACTTATTTTAGGTTTTTGGTTTTTATAATTTCGGCTGCGAAAGTCTGTATATACAATAGTTGTTTCTGAATTATTTCTGAAGTGTCTTGTAGAATTTTAGAAAAAAAAAACAAAGTTTTTTGGTGATCACAAAAAAATACAAGTTCTAGCCCCAACAAAAAAACTATGAGTTACTATCACAGAATCAATAAAATAAAATTTAGAACACATAGCTCGTATGAAAATCACATACTAGTGAGAAAACTTATATTTAGAACTATGTAATATGAATAAAATCATCCCGTTGCACTAGATTTGACGTTTCCATAAAAAGGGGCTCAAAAATCGAATAATTCTCAAAATAACAAAGTGACAGGTTTCAAATTAGCAACCTTTATCAAAAGGACTCATTTGGAAGCCATCGCGATTCGCGCCTTCGCTTTTCAAAATCGTATCTCGATAGTAATCTAACTACGTAAAGTAGGTATTATCGACCAACTAATGTAAAGATATTCAACCTTATGACCTCAGTACTAAGATTGAATGGAGAGTAAATTTAGTGGACTTCAGGATGTTTGGAAGGTTTTGAGTGTTTTTTGGTTGAGATTTTTTTTAATACACATGTAGATGAATTATTTTAGAATTAAAGTCGCGAAATACGCAAACCTATTGGTAGGACTAGGTAGGAAACGAAAATAATTTTATAGTTTTTCCAAAAAATACATTTTCAATATTTACGATATACCCGCATATTTCATGATATTCATACATTTCATGATATTCAGAGTTGTAGACTTCATGATATTTCTTTTTTGGTACAACTTCTTCTGAAACTACAAAAAATATAAAGTTAGAGGTCTTATGAGACGCTACTATTAACGTCCCAAGTGAACAAAGCATATTGAACTTTATTACCACTGCATAGCGTTCAATATGTAAACGGTATTGGATGATAGGCGCTTGCATGAACCATAAGCCACTTAGCTTTACTGAAATTCGTACCTTCTGTATTCTAGTTAAGGTGCAATATGCATTGCAGATACGCTGCGACTCTTATCAATATCATATGTGTAAATAAATAGTTACCAACAAACGTACAGAAAATACAGCAAATAGGTAATAAGGAAAAAGTATCAAAACTCATATGTATGCAATCGCAGAAGAAATGGTTTGTGAAGAGCAACAAACAAAAGAAATAGGCCTATCTTTTCAATCTACATAACATTATTTTCAAAAGATGTTCCGTCAATCTTTGGAACTTTCGATATTTGTGTCATATCCACTATAAAAGGAAACATTAAGTGAACACCTGCTAACATATATTTCCACTGGGGTTGCAAAAAAAATTAATTTCGCATTTTGATTTTTAACCGACTTCCCAAAAAGAAGGAGGTGTTTCAGTTGTACACTAGGTTCCAAAAAACTGTCCACTTAATTTTATGTGATTAACTTACATACTTAAAACTAGTCGACTATTGATTTTTAAGAATAAGGACTATTTTCAAGCGACTTCCCAAAAAGGGGGAGGTTCTCAATTTGGATGTTTGCATTTTTTTTTTAAATTTTGGGATGCATATCCATCGTTTACCAATCGATATGATCAATTTTTTTTCAAGGAGCCTTTTGCCCTACAAAATCCATTTAAAAATAAAATAAAGTAGTCAATCTGACCAGTGACTGTATGATCCAGCAAGATATTTAGTTACAGATAAAATGATAATTTATCAATGTTCGTACGCATCTCACAATATTCACTGAGCCGGAACGCTGACTACGCCAAAGATCTAAGATAAACCTCGTGTTTCGTAAAAGCTAGTAAAAGTCAATTTCAAAGAGGTTTTGGCCCAAGTCCACAAACGTACTTAAAACAACTATTTACTATGTATTTTATTAGAATTTTCAGAGTAAACAGCTGTTTTAAGGAAAACGGACGTTTAAGTCGTCAGTTATCTTATCAGTATATTTGTTAATTTGAAGCTTAACTTTATTCACGTCAATACCCGTTAATAATTTTATCTAGTCGGTTAAAAAAAATTAAACAAAATTGAGTTTTGACTCAGTTTATATAGGTAGGTACCGAATGTAGATCGGTATCAATTTTAGCTAAAAACTATCCCCATCTAACAAACATGATGCTACACACGGTTTAACACTTCCAAGCTTTCTTTTATTTTCGTCCTTCTCTAATGTGAATAAATAGGTGTTACCAAAAAACGTCGGCTATCCTTCACTCTACCTCTGCCACTGACTTGTGGGTGAAATAAAAACTCGTTGACAAACTGCAGAGCCATACATCACTTTTTGTCAAGTCGGCCAAATGGTGTGTGGTTAGAAGGGCTGAGATTGAAAGCTGAAAAACCAGATTTGATGATCCACAAAGATTTCTTGAAGTGTTTTAGCTATTTTAAATAATATGTTTCTTCTAGCTTATATAAAAATTAAACTAGAGTTAAATGATAGGAGTTTTCCTATGCGTACTATAACACCTCGTTCGAGCAATTTTTCGAATTTACGTATGCCAACCGCGGAAAAGGCTTGATAAATGGAAAGATATGTAAAAAAATGGATGCAGGCGGGCAAAGAAATTATATTTTTTATGTATGATTACTTAAGAACATTGGATCATTTAATATGTGCTGCAGTAAAAACCCCCTTCTTGGCCGTCGAGTAAAAATTAAGCCGCAAAAACCTACTTACACACTCGGCCACAAATTGTCTTGTAATACCAGGAGTGCAGAACTACGGAGGTGGTTAGGCGACCGCAAGCCATAGTAACAAAATATATCTCGCGTATCGACTGCCACACCCCCGTTCTGCTTGACCTCAAGAACTATCTCGTACTTCGGCTTCGGTTACATTGTATGAGAAAAGCGGGGAGTATAGCGGAAAATGTTTTTACTGACGTGGTTTCTTGAAGGGCCCTATTTAATACGAATTAGGTGACAAGTGATACATTCAAAGAAATGAGTGATTCGAGACCTAAAGTATAAACGGTGGAAGTATTCAATAGAAAAAAACCTATCTACTTACGGCAATAGGCAACTTTCACAAGATTTGTGTAGGTGTTTGTAATTATTTTTGTGGCCCCGAATATTAATTTCCCTGGAAGTTCAATCATTTGCCTCGAATTTCACTAATTTCGGTTCTACTTTCACATTCCAAACTAAAATGAAATTGTAAACCCCCTTTTAGAACTCCATTTTAAAGTACCTACTTACTTTTTTACCCGCTCCCGCTCCGCTTATCACCTTACCACAGCTCATTTGACCCAGCTGGGGAGCGTTAACACAGATCGAGCGGGAAATGCATCGACCCCTGCACTAGAACTAAATATATAACAATACAGCACCAATTGTTCACTTAACAACGATTTATTCAGTGCTGATAACATCACGTGATAGTACCAATGCCCTTACTACAAATATACTTACTACGTAGTCAATGATAGTTGACTGTATTACGCACACACAGACAAACATACATTGAAACCTGCATTGTCGTATGTGAATGTGTCCCCTTTAATATGCAGTTATCAACAAAGTTATAAATCAGATCTTCATTTGTTTACCTTTTGCAACAATGTAACTGTAATGTAATTTTGGCTGGAAAAATCTCTCTGTAGTTCTATCTCTGCGGTATATTCTATTACAAGGTCTTAGAGGTTTCGCCCTCTTCTCGTGGAAGCTACTCTCCTTACCTGGATAAAATATAGCTTATATTACTCTGGAATAGGTACTGTGACTTTCTAACAGTGAAGAATTTTTCAAAATTGTTCACTAGTTTCAGGATCTTTGGGGTGAAAACAAAAAACAAGAACTGCAATCGCCTTATGTATTTACGACAACGGAAATGGAAGCAAAATCATGTATCATTTACTAATTGCTTTACATAAGTAACAAACACATAATTATTACACGCGTTCTCCAAACATAACGAACTATATCGTCACACGTCAAATAAGTACACACAATAGAAATCTACAAGATAGTGCTGCATTAGTCACGATATCCTAGATTTATAAAAGTAAACTAGGTACATGGTTCGATAACACAAACGATTGAAAATAAGAGCCTATGTCTACCAGATTACCTCTATCGAACAAAACGATAATCCTTCAAAAATACAGAGGACCAACATTTGTATAGCAGTAAACTCTGAATTCTGAAATATACAGGATATAACAGTTTTGATCCTCTTAACACGGAATCTTCAAATATTCAGGTGCCTGGTCGATCATAGTTTTGCGAATTTCCTTCACCAAAAACTCTCGATTGTACCAATTGATGAGAAATATTTTTCAGGCTTTAAAAAAAACTATTCATATATATCAATTACTCAGTACGTTTTTCTAACAAATCGTAAATCGGTGTGCGGTTAGAAGGCCCAATTAAACTGCGGATCGTTGCTTGAACAAGCTGTCAATGTCAAAAACAAACGAACACCGCAAAAGTCTATTCAGTAATCGACTTTATCA
Source organism: Helicoverpa armigera (assembly GCF_030705265.1). Classification (NCBI taxonomy): domain Eukaryota; kingdom Metazoa; phylum Arthropoda; class Insecta; order Lepidoptera; family Noctuidae; genus Helicoverpa; species Helicoverpa armigera. The sequence continues at coordinate 1,274,349 of NC_087126.1, forward strand.
AAGCGTGGAATTGGTTTTCTTTGAACACTATTCGATTTGAGAAAAAAACTACTTGAAAATATAAAAAATCGTTCTGTTCAGTGGTTTCACTCTCATCCAGTGAGAACTACTCCGCGCATCCAGATAAAAAGTGGCATAAAATCGTCCTCATTAAATGAACTATTTAATTAGTTCATAGAATGAACTTTTCAGCTGACATTTTATTGGAATTAATCCGGGTCATTATCCATCTAATATTATAAAGCTGAAATATTTGTTAGTTTGATTGAACACGCTAAGCCCAGGATCTACGGGCCCGATTTGAAAAAATCTTGCTGGATGCGCGGAGTAGTTCTCACAGGAATTGTGACAGTCTCACAGTTTGTTTAGTTATTTTCTACTGAAAATCTTTGTGAGAACTACTCCGCGCATCCAGCAAGATTTTTTCAAATCGGGCCCGTAGATCCTGGGCTTAGCGTGTTCAATCAAACTAACAAATATTTCAGCTTTATAATATTAGATGGATAATGACCCGGATTAATTCCAATAAAATGTATAAACTACGTCATCATAAAAGATATACGCACTTAACCCTAGGTCATCACATCACCACTATCATGCATTTATCATGACACACAACATACGCGAGCATTCTCAGTGTTAAATGTCAAAGGTGCAATGCAACGCATCCCACTTTCCTGGACGCCATATTGTGACGTCACACTGTATGTCATAATATTGACCGACCCCAGGCAAGGGTTATCGAGAAAGTACCCCCAGGATCGTTGCTCGCGAGTGTACATGGACCGTGGTATCATGTTTACAATTAAATAGCAATTAATTTTATTAATTTAGTGCTCTTTAAGATATATTGGAGTTACTTTCTTTAAGTGAAGTAAGTAGGTATTGTTTCTATCATTTCTCAGAAAAGGTTAACTGCTATCTTCCGGTTATCGGTTAGTTTATGATGTTAAACCTAATTAGCGTTTAATGGGTACTTTTTTTCAATATAGTAGGTACTTTTCCTTAAGACTTTACTCGAGTAAAACTAAGTTTATTGTTCGAGCTTTTATATCAAGGCTACAATAGTACTTATATTCAAATATATAATACCCAATTGTTCTACAAAACTTCTCGTAATAAAACCTGATAATAAAAGCACTATTTGACTCGGTTATACAATAGCCCCTAAACTTATTTACCTCTAATGTTGTCTAATGAAAAGTCTTACATAGGTGCCGAATTTTGATATTTTCCGACCTTTTAACTGAGCACCTCTAACTGGAAATTGTACAAAGAGAATAGGTATTTATTTAGAAAGAAAAGACTCAAAACTCAAGTCATTTAAACTATTTACTTCCTTATTAAAATCTCGTATTCACAACTTCATAAAATGAATTATTACTTAATTCATTTTATGCCATCTCCAACCGCAAAAGTAACATGGGTACAAAAATAAATGTGGAATTGCTTGAATTTTTCATTCGTTGTAGCTTGGACCATGGAATTTAGCCAACGAGAAAATAGACCTCTTAATTAAATAATACCTAGGGACTATGTAAAGCTTGCTATTCAGGGTGCGACTTTTAATCGCAGGGATTAGGCCACGGATTAGGCCTAGTTGACCAGCAAGGTTAAGTTTATATTATTTGGGTAAAGGACACATGTACTTACTTATTTTTGTACCGTAAAATGAATTGTTGTAGTAATATTATTTAATTGGTTAATCATAAAGTTTGCTTTAAAAATATGACATCAACAACGAATCTCTTATTAAAAAATTGCTTTGTCAAAAACGCATTCTTACCGCTTTGCATTCCAGTTTTATAAAATAAGCTAGCTTTTAGAGATTTAACTCTAAATTAACATTATAATATAATGTCAGTTACAGCATGAAACACAAAACTGTGTGTCATTTATCTAGGACGACAGCGACAGCGACATGCCGCTAGCAATCTAGCTTTATTAATGAAACAGAGGCACAACATGCACTTGCATTCCGTTACACACAAAATATAACAGCATCGTTTAGCAGAAATAGGTCAATAAACTCCAATTTTCAAAGAAAATCTCGCAAAAAATTGCTACCATTACAAGCAGGTCTAATTTTCATCAAAGAGCGTCGGCCCGAAATGAATAATACATTGTGTACAGAATGAAATACACATTCGCGGCTGCCGGGAACCGGCCACAAAGTGCTGGGAAATAGCCGACATTGTTCAAACACGGTTTATTCAGCCTACGCAGTGTTAATTATTCAGCTAACAATTAAACGTAAAATACTTTCACGTAATGATGACTGCGACGTGTCAGCGATTTGAATATACGTAATTGTGATTAATGGGGAGCTTTAATTTAAATCATGCATCGGGTTGCCAGCCTTTTGTCTCTGGTAACTTTCGTTGAAAATTGTTTGTGTATCAAGCTTAATGGAATTGATGACAGTACATTAAGGGTTTTAATTTAGAGTTAATTTAATTTGAAGCCAAACACATCGTTATTTAATTAAAATTTAGATATCATATTTGTTTGAAATTTTTGAAATGTGTTTAAACAAACAAATTATAGTAGCAATAAAGTATAGTACTTACGTATACAATTTTATCTATAGGCGGTTTGTGGCTTTATTTTTTACACGACATGTACCTAGAGTAAATCGAAAAACAACTGAAAGTCAAAGTCGTTAGACATTCTTTCTTTAAATGCTTGCATTGAAATTCTAAAGCGTTCAATCTAGATTTAAACATAGGAGACTCTAAGGTCGAGCGCTCAGGACTTAGAATAATCTCTCACGTTGAGACCTGTAGCTTAAAGTACTTCAAGATCTGACTGTATTATACTAACGTTAGATAGACCAACTCGATATAAATCTCGATTTTGTATCGATTCTAGTTACCCTCGTCGATCCATGAGCATTAACATCAACATTCAATTTACCCCGTTTATCAAAAATACCAGGAATAAGTTCAATAAGATGAAATGTTTTAATTTCGCATTTTGTGCCATTTCTGACAAGCTCGTCAAAATAAGTCTTCCTTTAGATTGACTTGGCGGGTTTTACGTCATATTTTCAAATTCAGCGAAATGTTAATTATTTGGGAGTAAGTAAATAACGGGTATTTGGAGATGGATGCGTCAGAGAACGCTGGTTAATTTAAGAAATTAAAAATTGATTGTAGAAGATTCTTAGAATAAGGTCAATCGGGAAAAATAAGACCATATTCTGCTAATTTTCTTCTAACTTAGCTCCTGTAATGATACACTCTTTATAGCATTCTTTTCATCAATTTTTATGAAATCTTAATGAAATAAGGTCTTAGTAAAAACGCCTTTTATTGCATTTGGACAACGAAGCCCCATTTGATAAGGGCGAAAGCATAACCAATTGTTATGTACGTACCTATAAGGTTACTGGTTATTATACAGAATTAACCTTTATTTTCTTCCACAGACGATGATCTGGAACTCCTGTTGGATGAAGTGGTCCGGGCGTCGAACCGCGGCGTGTCAGCGTCTAGGAACGTCACCGGTGGACCCAACTGGAGCTTTGGACAGTCACTGTTCTTCTCATCCACTGTTGTTACCACCATCGGTGAGTTTGCATAATTAAGATACTATCCGGAACTGTATACCTATGCCTGCAATATTATCAAAATGACAAAGTAGGCAGTATATCTGATGAAGTGAATCCTCAGATTTGGCATATTTTTTTTTATTTCTTTTAAGAGTCACGATTCGCTCCATGCCTTTGGTATTTAGAGGTAGTAAAGCAAGGGCAACCTTTTGTGCTATATAAAAGAAGACTACATTAAATTAGATTCATTAAGCAGAAAGCTCTGGCACTTTTTCATTGGAACCTTTCGATCTACGTTTATTAAAAACAACGAGTTACTATATAACATGGTGCAATGGATCCGAAACGTCGGTTTTAAAAAATATTAATGTAACCGCGATAAAATCCGTAAAAGTAGTTTTATGTAAATGTTAGATATATAAAGTGTCAGAATTCAATATGAATAGGACATGTTAAAACATTCACATAAAAATCTCTGCTCTTACAGGATACGGCCACGTAACCCCGCTCTCGAAGCCAGGCAAACTGTTCTGCATGATGTACGCTCTCCTCGGGATCCCACTGACGCTGGTGCTGCTCTCAGCTCTGGTGGAACGCCTGCTGCTGCCAGCTACCGCACTGCTTCGCTCTCTAAACGCAGCACTGGGCCATCTGTACCGCCCCTTCACTATACGATTGGTGCATCTCATGATGATAGGTGAGGATTTCAGGAATATGTCTTAATACAGGTATAGGACTGTTAGGGTATTATGCTGAAAATGACTTTGTCGCATTGGCCGACTTTAAAAAATGTAATATGTTGTTTAGACATGTAGATCTAAATGATCGTTGACGGTATAGGTATTTAGATCCGATGAATAAGAAAATTTTGTAACATTAAAATTATTGCAACTAGCTAGTGTGAACATAGTTGTGGTTCAAGCTACATAATTTAGTAACACGAATTTATGCTAAGTGCTAGTGTTACTACCTTACTACGACCAGCAGCAGCATCAAATATTACTTCAACTACATATTTTAGTTTACTCGGTCCTATGTGCAGCAAAATGTCATAGTATTTCTTTAATTTCTTAATAGATACCTGTCATACCCAAATGCATACTTAAGTATTTTTTTCTTAAAAATGGACGAAAAGAAGATGACAAAAAAGTCAGATTTTTTTCCCATAGTACTTCATCTAAAATAACTAACCAAATCATTGTATTTTTTTTACAGTGACAACCCTAGTGCTGTTCTTCTTAGTGGTGCCAGCTTGCGTGTTCGCGTACTTGGAGCCCGACTGGGACTTCCTCGACTCTTTCTACTACTGCTTCATTTCCCTCACCACCATCGGACTGGGCGACTACATCCCCGGAGACTCCCCCGGACAACCCTACCGACCGCTTTACAAAGTTGCTACCACTTGTAAGTTTATTTTTTGTGCTTGTAACATTTTTTAAATGTCATCTTTTGGCGGCAATTTATGTGTCATTTTATAATTATAATGTTAGCAATTTGTAATAAATCGATTGTCAGAATTTATAAAAGACAATTTAGACAATGATTGTTATGTATGAAAATGTTTTTTTAGCAAAATATAGGCATTAATTTGAACAGTGACCTGTAACCTTAGACCAATTAAAAATGAAGACCCTTATTTTCAGCAATTAAGCTTAACGAACTTTATACAAAATACAAACAATAACGTTTTTAATTATTACTTTATCAATATTCTATAAAATGTATTTTATTATTCTACTGCTTTCTCTAACGATCTTTGGTCTGATGCCGTCTGAATAACAATGATGGTTTAATTAATACGTACCTCAGCAGTATTATGTAAGTTCAAAAACTTTTGGTAACGAAAGAGAAAATCTCTGTTAGGTACATTTTCCTACAATAACTTGGTAGCAAATACCTAGTTTATACAAAAGCCCGCATTAGTGATTCTATTCCTTATTAAGATTACCGAACCTCATTATAGTTACATCGACAGACATTATGTTTATTTATTAGAAAAAAAAAATATTTATTCATTACTTAATGACATGTCAATCATATTTATTAAGGGCAATGTTATGCTTAAATAGGTATACGGATCAAGGTAGTTCTGTAGTTGTAATCAGCTGTAACTGTAGGCTGGTTTAGGTATTATACATACAGACTGTTTATTTATGTGGAAAATAGTATGCCGCCCTGAAAATACTCTATATATTTACATTTAATTTATCTTTAATCTTTTTCGTTCCAGTCTACCTCCTCATCGGCTTGACATTCCTGATGTTGACACTGACCGTCTTCTACGACATTCCTCAACTGAACTTGAGCACGGTATTCTCATCGGTAAAGCTTGACGACGACCCAGAGAAGATGCGACTCAGCGGCTCCGGGGTCATGGGACCAGGCTATGGGATTGGTGGACTAGTCATGAGGGATGATTATAATCATCACGACCAGCGCCGCTCTGTGGTACACATCAGGCCGCATTTGGATGATAGCCCGAGTCCCGAGGACACTACCCCCGTCCATGCTCGCGATATTCGTGTACACTAAACCGCTTTCTCTGACCTCGGTCGTGATTCCGTTGGCTAGTTGGTGCTGTTGGATGGAGCAATGTGGAACGATAATGGATGATTGTTTGTCTCTCTCGGTCTTTCGATTTGGGGTAGTCCCATGCGCTCCAAAATTATTGTGAAGCTCTCGAAAATATAAGTCTTAATTGGAAGATTTTTTGAAGCGCATGGGACGTTAGAAGAGTTCCAAAATTGAAATCTTTCTGATTCAGAAAGAGTCATGTTCTACATTGTAAAAAGATCCGAAAAATAGCAGCCAACGTTACAAATCGACGTTTGCTCATGTAAAAATTTCCTTGAAAATGGAATGAAAATCAAAAAAAAGATGAACAGGCGCGGTAAAATTATAAATTAGTTAACATTACTGTAATATTTAGTTTATAAGTTAATTCCCTAATGTTTAGTATTAAGTTAATGTCAAATATTCCGATGTGTGTATCTATTATTTTCTTTTTCGATCCCTTTGTCGACTACCGTCCTAAATATGTGTGAAATGTGTATTCTAAGTTGGAGTCTTTAAAAGAGAATGTTTCATAAAGTCTGCTGGTAAAAGCTGCGATAATAAGACTGAGAGGTTTTTCAAATTTTCAAACTTTTCTAATTCATTTTTAAGAGGTTTGTACTTGCCGAATTGCGTACCTTGCGAACTATAACATAACAATGACGAAAACAATGTAGTATCTAAACAGACTGACTAACAACATGTCCTTCTATATGTATACGTTTTACATTCCTAAATTGTAAGGACTTTTCTAAAGTTATATCCATGATATCCATTTTCAAATCAAATCAAGGGCATATCAGTAACGGTCACAATTCAAACAAATAATACTTGCCATATCAAAAAAATCTAGACTTTATATAACATAGACATTCTATACTTTGAGTTTTACAAAGAAAGATGGAAAAAATCGTGAATTATCTCTATTAGGTACCTATCAAGTCTTTAAAAAAGAATTCTAACGCAAATATGTCTCTACATAGGCTATACATATTATGCTACAAAAATCATAAAAATATGCATAGATATTATAAAAAAATTACGTATCAATTATGTGTGATAGATGACCAATAACGTAGATTCATTGGATTTTTAATATAAAATATTTATATATCTATAGATATAAAGAAAATCCAATCTATTATATTAACTTCAACATAAAATGTTTTCATAAAGATAAATTATATTATTAGGGTGGTAGTGCATAAATTAAAATTATAATAATCAAAATTAAAAAATCGTTTATAGTTGTGTATATAGTTTAGTAAATACTGTTGCAAAGAAAAAAGTTTACATAGATGTTGGTAGTCCACACTTTTTTACTTTTTTAAACTTCACATAGAACTGTGTGGCTGTGACTTTTTAAAACTTAAATAATTGGATTATTTTGCTGTTTATTAAAACTTACATTTCAATATTATTTTAATTTTATAATTCTGAATCGAAATGCAATCAATGACAATATAATCAAACTTATGATATGAAAATATATAAATATATTTCTCAACCATATTTATCTAGTTATAAAATTGTACTAAAATTATTTTGCTACTAAATAGGATATTTTTTCAGATCTGCGTTTATTTCTCCCTTGTACGAAAAAATAAATTTTCTTATTGTTTAAAAGTTTATTTACAGGGAGCATTGAGCACTACATCACTTAGAGAATATAAATTATTATATTATAAAAAAAAAACTATGAAACAGAATGTATTGAATGTTAGAAATAAATAAATAAAATATACTTACTACTAAGTGTAAAACTAAGCATGTAAACGTATTCTATGTTCGTACATCTCCATAACCATTGTATCAGTTTTCATAGAAAATAGATCGTAGTGCGTAGAAAATAAAACACAAAATGCCTTGAATGGATAACCGCATTATAGAACAAAACTGTATCAAGAGTAATTCGTAAATAAATCAGCTTGAAAAAGTTATATCATTGTTTTATTTTCACTATATGCATCAAAAGTATTTCATTAATAAATGCACCGCTGAGGTGGTGTGGTACCAGGGTTCTACAAAAAAATCTGCCTTATAAAATGTACCTACCACCGTAGTAACTATTATATAATCTGTGCTACCACCTGTATATCATATGGAATGATAATAAAAATAGAGAGTATTAAGTCTTCAATCGTCCTACCTGTCATGACTTAAGGGGTCTACACACCAAAGCCGCCGACCCGGCGGCTTAGTGCCGGCGGGTTAACCCGGCGGCTTCAGAATGTCCAAGCCGAACGACTTTGCCGGCGGCAATGCCGGCGGCACGACTGCCGCGGCATGTGGTGTTCTAGTAATTGTCAAATATTCTATGAAAGCCGGCGGGCAACTGACTGAGTGAGTGGAGAGGGATGCCGTCGGCATCGGCATGCTGGCATCGGCATTGCCCGCGCGGGCGCAAGCCGGCGGCATGATTGCACAAAATACGGCCGGCTGGTTGGGCCGCCGGGCTGTGCCGCCGGCGTCAGCGGCTTTGGTGTGCCATCGACATAGCCCACCGAATCAGCAAGCTGGAGTGGCAGTAGGCTGGCCATATTAGCCGAAGAACCGATAACCGTTGAGTTAAACGAGTTCTAGAGTGGAGACCACGCCTCGGCAAACGCAGTGTATTACGTCCTCAGGCACGGTGGAGTGATGACTTGCGCAAGACGGCTGGCAGGAGCTAGATCCGAGAAGTCGAAAATCGATGTCAGTGGCGTGCACTTGGAGAGGCCTATGTCCATTGTCCAGCAGTGGACTGCGATAGGCTGATGATGATGATGAGTATTAAGTACAAAGAACAACTATCTGTCTAACTATTTACTACTACAACCCGAAACTTTGGAGTATTCTACATTACAGGATGGTTTCTGGTTCAATAAAAAAAATAGTAAATAAATCCATAGGTTCTGGATTTGTATATACCCTGTTATGAAAGAATATTGAAATATGTGTTTTGAGAATTGGAACCTAATTATTTTGATTGTTCGAAACTTTGTTTCTAGAAATTAAATTAAATACGGACCTAGGTAATATAAAGTACTTGGATTAGTTTTTCATATGACTGTACTCTGTTTGCGTGAAAAGAAATGTAAAAAAATCGAAGGTTTCAATACGTCAATGTCAAAACAAATATAACCTCACTTTTAAGCATTGCAGCCAGTAGGCCGGGTTGGTTTTTTTAATCAAAATTAAGGACTGATTTACCTTATCCGAAGTAGATAATAATCAAGTAGGTTTTTTACATCGTAGTGTAGTTTAAAGTACTTTTGAAAGTGGTGTCAATTTACAGTAAAAGATCTAGTTTTCACGTGTGTGATTATTCCTATTTTATATCGAAATGGATACTCCAGTATCTGCTTTTGCTATGTACAAAGCAAACACTTCATCAAATAAGGAGAAAAAGAATAAGAAAAGGAATAAAGGTAAACCACAAGTAATTTCTCCGAAAGCCACATCGCGTAGTTTACCGCCGCAATTAAAAGATGAGAAAAAGCAGATAGAACTCGCGCTAAAGCTGAAAAAGAAGAATAAGAAAGTTAAGGAATCAAAGAACATAATTAAGAAGAAGCAACACAAAAAGAAGAGATCTAAATTAAGTAAACCTGAAACAAAAGTGAGTCCAGCTAAGAAATCTACAAAACAGGTATTAAATTCATCCGATTTACCTGATAGCCATGAAGATGTTCCAGTACTTCTTAAACCGCCTGCTAAGAAAGAGGTGCCTGACCTTGAATCAGCAGATGAAGTCTGCTCACACTCCAGCGAGGGCAGCTTTGAATTCACTCCGGTGGAAACAGACAGTGAAGAGGAAGGACTGAAAGTATTCAAGTGGATGATAGCACCTTACGACATTGACGAGTTCTTTGCCAATGTGTGGGAGAAGAAACCCTTACACATTGCTAGAGGAAAGCATGACTTCTACAAAGAATTGATAACCACACCAATAATTGACGATATGCTTCGTAATGAACATATTCAATTCACCAAAAATATAGATGTCACTTCATATGTTGATGGTGAAAGACAGACGCACAATCCAGAGGGTAGAGCACATCCACATTTAGTTTGGGACTTCTACCTAAATGGTTGTAGTGTAAGATTATTAAATCCACAAACTTATATTCCTAGACTGCATTTAATGAATACAGCAATGCAGGAATTTTTCAATTCATTTGTTGGTGCCAATGCTTACCTGACACCTCCAGATAGCCAAGGGTTTGCTCCACACTATGATGATATAGAAGCTTTCATATTACAAACTGAGGGCAAGAAACATTGGCGTGTCTATAAACCTCTGAATGAGGGAGAAGTCCTACCTAGAGTATCTTCAAAGAATTATCAACAGGATGAAATAGGCAAGCCAATACTAGAAGTGACATTAGAGGCGGGTGATATGCTGTACTTCCCAAGAGGATACATTCACCAAGGTGTCACAATAGATGGAGAGCACTCACTGCATGTCACAATCAGCATGTATCAAAAGCATTCTTGGGCAGATTTGTTTGAAAAGCTAATGCCAGCAGCCCTACAACTTGCCATTTCTGAAAATGTTGAATTGAGACAAGGACTTCCATTTGATATCTACAATCATTTTGGTCTGGTACATTCCGATTCGCAGACCCCGCGTAGGAAGGAAATAACTAAAATGATTTTGTCACTGTTTGACAAAATTAAACAGACATTACCTATTGATGATGCTGTAGATCAAATGCATAAAAACTATCAGCATGCAGCCCTACCGCCTGTCATAAATGACTTGGAAAAGGCTGTAACAGTATTTGGAGATTCCGATGTGATGATAGCAGATGGTGTAGTCACTAACAGAGTAGAAATATGTCCTGACACTAGAATAAGGCTACTGCGCAAGAATATACTTAGAATGGTTTCTGAAGACAAAATTAGGGTGTACTATTATGTGGAGAATTCATTGGAATACCATGGCAATGAGTTACCTTATCTTGAGATTGAAGAAGAGCTTGCACCGGGTATAGAGACATTGATAACTGCCTACCCTGAATATGTTGCTGTGGAAAACCTTGACCTCCCCAATGATTCAGACAAATTGAGCTTAGCAGATGCGCTGTGGGGAAGAGGATTAATCATGACTGAATACCCTTTGGAGAATGTTGAAGATGACTAAGTAATAAATAATGAATTAAGTATTGTAAACTTAGTTTTTTTATGCAAAACCCTAGACCTAGTCAAAACTAGCGGTAGCTAGTCCAATCAAAATTAGTACACACACACAGTGATGAAATTTTAGAATTAGAATTAGTGATGAAATAGGAATTCTAAAAGTTGTTGTAATAAGAACACTTATAATTTTCTTAAATCGTTATATTTATTTTAAATTGCATATAAATTTGTGGACTTTCTGTTACAATAGTACTCTCGAACTGATATCTTTTTTGTATAAAACGCTAAAATTATGTTTTACAACTATTGTACCAGAGTGCCATGACAATGTCGCAAACATTCGTTCCACTCAGTAGGTACACGTTATAAACAGAAAATACACACACAATAATTTATACTCTAAGCTTATTCTTTTCTCTTCAAGAAATTAACCTATTTAAAAATACCACCTAAAATTTAGGTACTTAGATTTTCTAATGTTCACACACACTCTCACGCCCGAGACGAGCTCATTATTGATAACAACGTAAGGGTATAATGGAAAACAATTTAACAAAAAATATACGGGGACCTCACCGCAAATGTATAAACAATCTTAGAATAGTCATGTAAGTAACAAAATGTAGAATCTAGGTTTCAAACCGCGTACAACTATGTCACTGTCTGACAACGGATACCGCGCGAGTACCGCTTGTTGCTAGAACATCATGACACTGTCGTAATAGTGGTAAATATATTTCATTTAACTACAATTTATATTTCAAGTTACTTTTTTACAGGCAGTGATAGATTTATAACATTTGGTATACGACTGTACATGTTACAATCATGATTCACAATAAAAAGCTTGGTCCAAACGGTTATAAAAAATCATAGTACTATGAAGAAGACATTTTTGAAATTTCTTCTACTAATGAGTAGTTTGAAACGACAGTTTAGTTCCCACAGACCGCGACAGCACACTTTCTATATCTTAATTCAAAAATAAACACTGATCATATCAAAATATATTTTTATGTGAAGCAAAACGACCAATGATAAAAATCATTATCTGATAAATTTTAAATTCTTTGTACTGATATACAAGATTTTCGACGCAATACCTAATTCATACTACGCAAACTTTAGAATTTTTAGCCTAATCTTATTTAGTAAAAAAGAAACTTCTAAATCTATTGCCTAATTTTAGAGGCGAAAAACCTCTTTGTCACATCGACCGTTACCGTGTAAGGGACTATCTACATTTATACGCATCATCCTACGGTAAAATGTTTAAAACTTGTGAGAACATTATGTTATGCTATTGAATTAATGTTATTGTGTTGCTAGGCTACTAAATTGAACTGTACAACGACAACAATAGATCCAGATAAATCTCAAAATGTTAAAAGTTTATTATATTTCAAAATGTGAACTAACATTGCGAATAAATGTAGTTATGCCCTAAAAATGATGTTGTTAACATTTCCTTAAATGTAAATATTTACAAAGAATGAAGTTTCTTACATTTAGTAGTTAGTTCGCGTTAGTAAAACTATATTAACCTGTTAATTCGCTCTCCACTTGCCTAAACAATTTATCGTAGAATATCAATACATTGTGATGTCAAACGTTCACTATTACACTTTCGTAATCTTACACTACACGATTAACTCTTATAATTCCCCTAAAATTTCAATTAATATAAAAATCCATCATTTTAAAATGCACTAAATATATCGAATTCCGAGGTAGAACATTGCTCTATATCTAATCTCTCAAGTTGTTTAGCAAAATATTGCTAAGGAAACTTTCATCGTTCAATAATTCCCAAACGCCATACTATGCGAGTTTGTATTCATGTAGTGTAAGTACGCAAAATATCATTATTGCTTCAGGTTACTGCTCACACGTCAGATAGTTCATACAAACGTAAAGTAAGACATAATTATCCCAACATGGCAACACAGACTGGGCTCTTACAAATAACAAAAGTTAATATTGTGAAATACATTCAACACCATTTTTCCCGCCAAATATGACGGCCTTCGGTCGCGGTGTGACCACGTACAAAAAGTAGATTTCGTTGCCATAAAATTACAGAACCCAAAACATTGCTCTTTTATTTTAAATCTTATAAACAAGTAACTTATCAAATAGAATGAATAGAAAGCAAAAATACACAAATTGTGCTATCTGTTATTATTACAATGTACTTCATTTCATAACATAAAGAAATATGTTTAGTAAGTAAATATTATACCAGATTCCAGCAAAATAAAGTTACAATAAACCATGATTATGCAGACAGAAGTTGACCCATAATAAATATCTACTAGAAAGATACAACTTATGATCCTCACTGGAAATAGAATTTGGGTAGTGAATACAGACATTGCATTATGTTTTATGTAAAATTGACGTTGATTCGTTCAGATAAAACTGAACAATAATTCTATTCGCAAAATTTATAAAAAAGCAGCTGTATCTACAGCGCCTATTCCCACCATACGAATCTCATGTAACCATAACCTAAAATGAAAAAAGAAAGTACAAATAAATCACTACCCAATTTCCAGCCAGTGTAACAAAAAGAGAAAACAGACCAGCCTTATTCAACCTTCTTTCAAAATAACGGGCCGAACCTAGTTTAACGTTAAGACACTTAAAAGTACATAACATACGTACTTGGTCAAAGTGTTCGTTCATAGAACTGTTGTGTGACGCACAACATGTATTATTTCTTCGCGGGCGGCTTCCGAGGCGTACGGGTGCTCTTACCCGTCGATGTCGACGGGGTCGGGACTATTGGCGACGCTTTCGCTTCTGGAATAGATTAAATAGGTATTTAATATTGAAGTTCAATATGAAAATTTACAAGTTATGTTTTAAAGAATTGATATTTAGTTATATGTGGTAAATCGATATGAATGTAACCTATCCCGGCCAAAAGTGGACGCCAATGCGCAATAGCAGTCAATCGAGTACAGCAGCCCCATACATACAACTGTTGCCTGCACTATTTTTGAATTTTAATTATTGAGTCGCAATAGTGATTTCTATCTGTGGGAATTTATTATGCAATGATTTCCATCTCAAAGAAACTGTTTAATGAGGGCCAATAACCGTACCTATAGGGTACATTAATTCCCAAATAGCCCTGAAATTCTACAGACCCATTGCAAACTACTTATAGTAACAAAAACACCCTTACCCGCTCTCCGTCCTTTACGCGTAGGTGTAGGCATCGGCGTATCAGGTTTCGGTTTGGCGGGCGTTCTCTTCGCGGGCGTACTTTTTGCCTTAGCCTTCTCGCTAACCGCCGTCGCAGTCTGATGAATGATACAAAGTTTAGTATTAAACGAAGTTAGTACAGGTTTGAACCTAGTCCTACCTTTGTTTTTTAATAAATAAACTGGTATATAAACTTTTTCGATACTTGGTTGAACATCATTGTCTTGTAAAAGGTTTTACACACAGCAAAATTCGTTTTGCAAGAACTTTGATTCTTTATAAAATTGTTTTACTGTGCGAATTTCAAGTGTCAATTTTTAATTATATTTTACACCAATTTTTTCACAGAAAGAATAGTAATCCCATGCAACACGCGCATGCTATAAAACAGAAAAATAGCAAAATTATAGATAACAGTAGAAAAGAGGCTAAAAAGGAGAAAATAATCATATTAATTAAAAATAAATTATAAACACAAAAGCAAGCGATGAAATGAATGAATACGAATGAATATGATACATAATTATTATTTAGATATCAAGTTCCTTTTCTGAGTTAGAACATGCTTTCTCGAAAATTACTAAATAGTTATTCTTCTAAAGAAAAGTACGATTTATACAGAAAGGAGAGAATTAATTATTCCCCTCTAAAAAGAGAAATGTATATTTATACATCCCATTAATTTTCTTTTTGGAATATTTTTTTGTCAATCGCCCTATGATAAACTACCAAACTTAACCGTTTTGTAAATAAATATTTTGTTGTATAAGAAAAATAACGTAAACTTAACTAGCTTTGTACACAAAATAACCATGCACTCACCATGCATCCATAATATACCTAACTTTTAGCACCCTGTATTATTGTTAGTCAGCAATTATGAAAATTATACTATAATATCATTCTCACTGATGTCCTCTACATTTTCATTTAAATAAATAACTCAAAAACTCGATTAAGAAGTTATATTTTTTTGTCTAACTGTACCGTATTAGGTACAAAAATTTCGACGTACATACTCTTTCAAAGAATATTAGGACTATCTATTTTTACATAGCAACATTCCTATAGTATATTTCTGAACCATTAATGTATAATTTGTAATGCATTTTATGAGGCTGAATGCGTGAAATGACGTAATGAATAACGAAAATAAATTAATACCTTTACCCAAAATAATGCCGACCACTGTACACTGGAAATTTAAACTTGCATCATACAATATACCATAGACACGTTAGTCTTCAAAATGGCTGCTTGAACCACAGAGAAGATAGCTTTTTTATTTTATTTATAACAGTCTTTTCCGTTGTTATAATCTGATAGTTCAATGGAAGTTTTGTCTCAATATTAACTTTAGTCACTTTTCAAAGAACATATTTTTTAAAAGATATTTTTCATCAACATTGCTTGATTTGCTAATAAAGTACATTGTTGTTCATTTTTTTTCGGGGTATAAATCTATGGTATATCATAAACATCCTGACCGCATGCACAAATCTGATACAGATTAGATTTCATAAAATTCTCTCAACACGCATCGTAACAATCTCTTCTAACTAATACATTTGCACTTATTACAACACATACTGTGTCTGTTGGAGCTTTTATTTATTGCATATATTATAGCTTTCTTTGGTATGTTCTTTGTGAATCATACTTAGGTAAATTGTATTAGTTGAAATAATTATTAACCTTACTGTACTTCGATCGAGACGATTAGTCTACACCAACTTAAACTTTGGGCAAAAATAAACTTTATCTTTGGCATCGACTATTTCTTTTCTAAGTTTCATCCAAGAAGGATGGAAAACTTTAATTACACTATTGACTATAGAGTTACAGACTCCAACAGACATCGCTACCACGCGCGTGCGAGTGCCGCCACGAGGAACTGGCACGCGCGTGCGAGCGGACCGACACACCACACATACTCACTGTCGAACATGAATGTAAATGACTGGTGATGGCGGATACGTACATTTCTATAAATCCGTTGTACAATGCCTACCTTGCTTGTACTTGCCACAGCGGGCGTACTACCTGGAGATTTTCTTTTATTGTTACTTTGTGATTTTGTCTGTGCTTTAGTTTTGCGAGCGCTTTTTGGACTGCGCTTTGGCGTCGACCGCGCACGTTTCACGGGCGTCGCCGATTCCTGCAACAAGGCCAACGTGCCGGGGATGTTAGCGGCGGAAACTACGCTTAAGACAAAAACTTTACCCCTCGGACTGATACTTTGCGTAGTAGTTTTGTTTGGACCTTTTAGTGTAGAAATATAGAGGGGTAAAGGATGTAAGCTCGGCGTAAACTAAGCTCAAGGCAAAAACTTTGCCCCTCAGACTGATATTTGGCTCATACGCAAGGAGAATGTTGTTTGAACATTTCAAATGTAGAAGTTCGGAGGGGTAAAGTTGTTTGACGTAAACTGTAACATGACGATATAAACTACGGGCATTCAAATATAGGTTAAAATATGAAGTAGTATAATAGATTTAATTACATAGACAGAAATAGAGAGAAGAGTTATTAATAAGAAAAATTGTTTTTTTTAGCTTGCAATTCTATATTCGAGCAGTGCATTTTGAACCAGCGTGTACCATAACGCTTTTATGATTCCCGCAAAATGCATTCAGATCAACTAAACCATATTTATAGTAAGAAAGTTAGTCTAGCAGAAGACAAAGCTCGATGAAAAAATAGTGATGTGAAAAAATGTATCGATAAAGATGAATCTCACCTCTGAATCGTTCGAGTTGTCGAGTTTAGCCCTCGGTGAAGATTTCGAACTGTTTCGTTTGCGGCCCTTCTTCTCTAGTTGCGACTCGTCTTTGTACAGCGAGAGGTCCACTGTAGACATCAGATGTTCTAGTTCAATGTTACAGTAGTTTTTAGCGAGTATTGAAATGTAAGTAAGTTTAGAAAAAACGGTTGATGTCGATCCACATTTAAAATTAATATAAAGAATTAATTTTTTAGAAAAATAATAATGGCGTCGAGACCCATTGTCTCGACTTCAACTTCGAACGGCTTTCTATGGAGATCAGCCAGTTGCGCAAGAAATACTGCACAAGTATTTTCGCAGACACATGTGCACTTATTCCTTCGCTCTCATAGCCTGGAGCTAGCTCCTTTTTTGTCAGTTTTTAGGCGTTTTCTCCACTGCGCTCGCGCCGCTTCGTTCGCTCGCAGTAGTATACTCACGTCCATCAGGATGTTCCTCAGTAAGCGCGGGGCCGGCGCGCTCGCCCGTGGCCTCGGCCCGCAGCGCTCGCTGCAGTATGGACTGCGCTCGCGCCGCTTCGTTCGCTCGCAGTAGTATACTCACGTCCATCAGGATGTTCCTCAGTAAGCGCGGGGCCGGCGCGCTCGCCCGTGGCCTCGGCCCGCAGCGCTCGCTGCAGTATGGACTGCGCTCGCGCCGCTTCGTTCGCTCGCAGTAGTATACTCACGTCCATCAGGATGTTCCTCAGTAAGCGCGGGGCCGGCGCGCTCGCCCGTGGCCTCGGCCCGCAGCGCTCGCTGCAGTATGGACTGCGCTCGCGCCGCTTCGTTCGCTCGCAGTAGTATACTCACGTCCATCAGGATGTTCCTCAGTAAGCGCGGGGCCGGCGCGCTCGCCCGTGGCCTCGGCCCGCAGCGCTCGCTGCAGTATGGACTGCGCTCGCGCCGCTTCGTTCGCTCGCAGCAGCTGAGCACCTCCCGCCGCACGAGCCAGGGATAGTGTTGTTAGCACACACTCCATGTCTGGGTAACAGACGACAATTCGGTTATAATATTGTCCAGAAAGAATTCCCTATGTGCCCTCAGAACCTGACCGCACGGGCGTAAAATAAACTAGTCTGAAATCGAAACGCAATCAAACTCAAGCAAACAGAACTAAACAAAAAAAAACAAGACCATGATGAGCTCCAACTTTAAGAAAAAAACACTTCAATAAACCTATCAGAACTCACCAGTGACATCATAGAAATCAGGCTTGTAAGTCTCGCCAGCCGGGTCAGCGGTCTTGTCTTGAGAGAGCCAGCGAATCTTTATCTTGCGCGTAGTACGGTAGACATTCTGCATCGCTTGGCACACGTAGAAACCACCTTCAGCATTGCGGACTGCTAAGTACTCGTTCCTGTAGGAATATTATAAAGATTCAAATGTCGTTCTAGAAGGCTGTTCTCATATATGGAGATCAGCCAGTTGCGCAGGACTTGTTATAGTGCACAAGCATTTGCGCGGACACAGGTGTACTAACTATTCCTTCACTCTCATAGCCCAATGGGATGGCAATCCGACGACCGGAGAGAAATTAGGCGCAGGACCGATATTCTCTTCAAAGATGAAAATATAGGGAATGGTATGGTTTGTGCCAAATTTAATGGCGGCTGGAATATTAAACGAGTCGGTATGCAGTTTTTCGCACGCGTAACTACTCAACTATCAATTACTTTCGACCTACTTAAACCTATTCTTCATATAAGTATACCTATTAAGTGATAGATAAAAATACTCTATTACAATGCTAACACAAACACGAGTGGTATATCAATAGTACTTAGAGTATTTTTTTAAAGCTGAAGAGTTTGTTTGAACACGCTTATCTCAGGAACTACTGATCCGATTTGAGAAATTATTTCAATGTCCGATAGATACAAGCAGGCTGGGCTGTAAGCCTTTTATCCGGAGTAGTAAAGACGGGACGCGGATAAAACCTCTGACAGAAGCTAGTGTAAATAATTTTACTTACTTGTAGAAAACAATAAGTTTGTCATCATTAGGTTTAGTCGGCGTGGAGCGGCCAGCTGATGCTGACAGCTTCGTGGCCATCGCCAGCTCAGGAGTCGGAGACTGGTATAACTGCACCTGGAATATAACCAATACATTAGCGAAAGTTATGTTGAAAATGTTTAAAAAGCTTATGAATAAGGTGAAGTTATGATGATGAATGTATACCTATCAGATTCGACTTTTCCCGTTTTACCCTTTCGGTGCGAAACACTAACAACTAAAACCTGCTGCTGTCGACAAACAGCTAATGACGTCAAAATGATAGAATGGTCTATCTATGACAAAAATGCAATACGATAGGTGTATTAAATAAAAATGAAGGAAATACTGTTTCCCAAAACTTAGCAAAACCGTACATTAAAATATTTCGATAATGATGAATTTATACTGTTATCTTGTTTTATTTTTTACATATAAGCTGTTAACCACAACCGCAAAATATGAACCATTTTCCGTTTTTTATACGAAATCATCCGTAAGGTAAGTTAGTTCTAAAGTAACATAAAGCTCTATGCAAATACCTTAGTTAACCCTACAATATGCAATAGGTAATCAGGCCATTGCCAAAGCGCCCTAGTTCCCATGACTTATGTATAACGATTATTGATTTTCATTCCACTATGATTGCATTCAAACTGGTAGAGCTTTTAAACTTTTTTACTGGTTGTTTTTTTTATTGTATAGACTTTGAATGCCTGATTTTCGATCGCTAAGTAGGTATGAGGTTTTTTTATTTCCGATTTTTGGTATTTAGGAAGACGAACGAAATGATAAAAGAAGAAGGTTAAAGCACCTAGCCTCTCAAGTTCGAGTGCGGAGTTTCGATTTCAGGTCAGGCAAGTCTTTGGACACCAAGTAATGAGCAAAACATCTTGAGGAAATCTGAACTTATGTGTCTGAAATGGCCAATCTGCCGTAAGGGTGGCGGATTAACGGTTATTCCTTCACTGTACCTATAAGAAGAGTCCTATGCCCTGCAGAATAGACAGCTTAAAGACCGATGATGAGTCGACCCCAAAATGTTAAACGTGAACAAAGTTTTCTATTTACTCAAAGTGCATTAGTACAAAAACTGCTCACCTCGGGAGCATGTGTAAATCATTAAAGTTTATCGCCTAATAAATCGCTAATAGCCGTACATTGCTTAATCTTATGCCCTTACTTACACACTTAACCGATTTCAATCGTAAATTAAACTTAAGTTTTGAGTAAAATCAACATTTGTTGAAAAAATAATAACAACAAAAGGATAAAGGACCTTTCCAATGACCCGTGTATCTACTCTCTCTAGTTAGAAAATAACCATAATAGTATGTAATTGAAATAACGGAAAGTGTATTTACTGAGCAAGAACTTTAGTTTTTAGAAGCTCTGAATCAATCAATTTTTTTTCTGCTGGCTGCAAAAAAAATTGGTCCAAAAGTCTCCTGTTTATGCGTTGACGAAAAAGTCAACTTCTAAAGACAAAACGCTATAAAACGAGCCCTCTATTTATAGATTCGCGATTACATAACATACAAGTAATTGCTTTACTTATGTCTAGGTATGTACTATGTACGAAAAGCAATACAAATACGTTCCGTTTCAGCGTGTTATCTTCGCGTGTTCATAGAAATGAGTGAAATAGATTACTTGGTCCGATAGACGGCAACCTGTCGCTTATGTCTTTACAACCGACTTCGACTTGTTGCTAACGCTGACGTCATTCTGTTATTATGAAGCTTTGTTTGATATAGGTAAGCGGGTCCAGTTTAGGGCGACAATGGAGTAGCGGGTTGGGGGTAAAAAATGTTGCGAAGTTTTGTATACCTGTGTAGTTGAGGGTTAAAAACTCTTTGGTTTGCTTTTTTTTTCAATTTTTTTTTGCAGGGTTGCTCTAATTTTGCACTTATATTCTAACAGAAAAAAATATTTTTCATTTTTTTTGCAGACGAAAAATTCCCGCTTTTTTATGAATGATGACAATGTACTTGAAAACTAGGATTTTTATAAATTAGTCCATTTCGTAATACTAATTATCAACTTTTATTTAGGTAAGTCATTCCCAAATTATTTAAGCTCAGTGAAAGGCCAAAGGCTAAAAGTTTTTTAGACTTACGTAAGCAAATAGAAAATTGTTTTTAACTTCTAATTAGTTTCGAAGTTGCTTTAACTTTAAAACAAAAGGTCACGTTTTTTTTTATTTTCCTTTTAACGTTTCTTATGCATAAGTAATAATTTTTAACCTGACTATGCTTAAGGGTGGTAACAAGGTCTTATGGAATATTCATGACTTTTTCGAAAATTACAAGATTACATTCCCTTATTAATCAAATAAATTTTAAATAGTACTTAGTTAAGTTCGCATTAACTTAGGTTCCATAACATAAATCTGAGAATAAATTATTGTTTCCTCGAAGTAAAAGATTATGATGTCGTAGTCGAAATGAGGAGATCATTATGCGGAAACATGTCCGTACATAAAACAGTATTGAAAATCACTTGATACAGAGCACTGAGGGAAATGAAGGAAGAGATCTAAAGAAAATAGAGGATTTGGATAGATCTAAAATTGTATTTTGTTCAAGGAAAATTATATTTTTATCTCTGAGTAGGTACTTTATTTTTACTTTACTTGTTTGTAAATATATCACTTTTAAATATTAACTTGGTCATTTTATTGAGCACTAATAGTCTGCATTTTTTTACAAATATTTTTATGATTCATTATTTTGTTAATACCTTTCAAACACAACATTTTGATGGGATATTATCAAACATAGATACCTACTTAATATAAGTAATTAAAAGTTTTAAAATTAACTTTTTTACAAAAATGTTTAAAAGGTAAAGGTATAAAATTATTTCTTTACTGTTAAATTGAGCTTGCGATACCTACGCGCGTGATAAGGAACGCTACTAATTACGACGAATCGGATTTTTCCCGGTTACCGGTTTCGATGCTACGAACCGGAAAGCAGATAACATTCCGGGCATTACCGAGTCTTAGCCACGAAAGTAGTTCAAATTAATATATCCAACACAGCAATGACAAAAAAAATATTGTTTTGTCATTGAAAATGCTGTGTCTAACCCACTGGGGAACACTTTGTAAGTAATAATAAAATGCTTTGTCTGCGTAGAGAAGCGAGCGAAACCGCGGGAAGCGCTAAGCTTGTTTACACTGCACATGTGAAAAATATCCTAAACAAACAAAGTTTAAATGGCGGCACGAAATACTATGAAAACTTTCGATAAAACCTTTATGTTGTAAGGTGTATATTGGGTACATAGAGGATTTTTTTGTTTGTTGGCTCCGAAACTACAAAACCGATTTATGAAATTATCTCACTGTTGGCAATCTACGCTAATCCTGAATAACATAGGCTATATTTTATCCAGGATACAGGCAAAAGTACTAACAGGACGCGGCCGAAATCGCGGGAAAATATCTATAGTGATGGATAGACGCGCTTCGAGCAAGGTAAACAAATGACGCGCAATTTAATGCGAACGAGGCCTTAGCTTTTCCGTCTTATTATTTCACATTTCTATTTGAATAAAATTATCAAAATAATATGCCTTGTTCAAGTTTAGGTTTTTTAAAATATTAATCTGTATTTAATTTAACCACTTTAAACAATCGGTGTGTATCTCATTTAAAATTGATAGTGTTTGGTTTTATAAACACTACTTAATGATTAGAAAACATTATTGTTATTGCTAATAAGAAGGTCAAAGTTTATGATGAATCATGAATAAAGCCCTATGAATAAGTAATAGATACAACAAACTATGTACAAAATTTTTCTTATCATTGTTAGATAAAACATCCTTAGGTAAAGTTTCTATTTAAAACAATATTTCTATTCAATCAAGAACTAGAAAGTAAACAAATGCTTTCTAAGCCAGGGCATGTATTATGTTTCAAAACATTGGTCTAACTTGTAGATCTGTTTATCATGTAAGTACACTACTGTCAGAAAAAAGATGCTTTATTTATTATTCATCAAGCTTGCATTTTGGGTAACCACAACCTTATTGGGAATAAGTACAAAAAATTTACCAACCTTTGTTCTGTTCCTTTTCATCCTGGTGTCTGGAGTGGATTCACCTTCAGCTGGTTTCTTGGCTGGAGTGGGCCCTTCGCTGGACTTGCTCGGAGACACTTGTCTCCTCTTCCTCATAGGAGGCGTCACCGTCGCCAGCTTCATCGTAGACTTGGGCTTAGACTCCACTTTAGCAGGCTTAGGCTCAGCTTTCTTGTCCTCAACTTTCTCTTCAACCTTTTCAACCACTTTCTCAACAACTTCTTCCTTTTTAGGAGATTCAGATTTCTCTGGTTTGTCCGCTACTACTTCCTCTTTCTTCTCCTCAGTAGTTGTGGCTGGCTTCTGCTCAACTTTAGGCTCCTCTTTCTTCTCTTCTGGTTTAACTTCCGGCACATTCTCAACTTTTGCACTTTCAGCGGCAGGAGGGTCCTGTTTCACAGGTGTTGGTGCCTTCTCCTGTAACTGACTGTCATTAGCCGACTCTGGCACAGGCTTGCTGTCGCTCTGTGTTGGTGCCACGTCTGCAGTTGGTGCAGGCTTCAATTCTGATGGCTTAGATGGTGACTTCTCTGGAGGCTCATTAGCTGTTGCAACCTTGGGTTGAGAGGGGCCATCAACAGTACTTGCAGTACTTGGAGTAGCAGCCTCTGTTTTCTGAGGGGTGCTTGGGGCACTGGCTGGCTTTTCAGGGGGTTTTGGTGTACTTGGTGATGTCTTTGCAATGTCTTGTTTGTCTTTGTTAGACTCAGGGTTCTGAGGTTTTAATGCAGCAGGAGCATTTGATCCAGACTTAGGCGATTCAATAGTACCGTTAGCATGACCAGTGGAATCTGGCTCATTCTTCTCAGGGGTCCGTGTGAGAGCAAGAGCTTTGTCCTGCACAAGACTCAGGGGAGTGATTGGGTTGCCGCCTTTGCTTGGACTGGCAGCCAAATTGGAAGGTCCAACAGAGTTCTGGGTGACATGTGAGAGGTTGCCATGGTGACTCATGTTCTGTGCCATTTGCGCCATGTTGGCGGACACGGGCGCCATGGGGGGCGGCGCGTGAGGCAGCGGCGGCGCGTGAGGCAGCGGCGGCGCGGGCGCGTGGTGCGTCAGGTTCTGGCCGACGAGGTTGTTGCTGGCGTGGTGCAGCGAGTTCTGAGCGCCCTGCGGGTGCCCTACGGTGTGGTTGGCAGTGGCCACGTTCCCCTTCGCGGGGCTCGCCTGTCCGCCCGGCTGCGGCACTCCCGGCTGGGGCAGCACCGGCTTTAAAGCAGAATTCATTTCAAACGCGTCTAAAACTCGCCTGCCGGCCGTACACAAGCTGAAACACAAAGTTAGCCGGGTTTATGACACTGTTTTCGTAGCAGGTTAACACACCGCGATGTCTTTGACCCACAACAATAATTCATACATAATAAACGTATATGCAGTACGCGCGCAAGAACGCGGGGACCGATCTGCCCGCCTTGTGAGTCCGCTTTCTACGTGTGGCGCTAATGAACGGTCAATATATAGTGTTGAGGAGTTACCACTAGCTGTCAAAGCGAGAGAGGCCCATGAAATAAGTCCTGTGTAGCAGCCCGCGGCAGAGATAGCCGCAAAAAATATGCGTTGCTATAGCCAAGAAACTTCCGCAAGATATGACCCGCCGTTGGCGAAGTCTCCGTGATGTCACTGTCTTGTTCAATCACTGCGAACACACACTTGATCTCACTCGCGACTATGTAATTCCATGATTTATTCACACTTTTTACCACGAATTAGCATTCACTTTACTCTAGAACAAGTACATAATAGGCACAGTAGTCGCAGAGATGGCGTCGGCATAACGCGCATGCGCCACCCTCTTCCATTCTCGTCCAATGAAATCCTGTGACGAAACGAAGCCTAAACGAATTTTTACGAGAGTGCTTTCTTTGTCTAACTTCATTGATTTACATATAGCTGTCTCGCTGGTTAGTCGTCGTGTTTGGATACGTTCATTTTGATTTCAATTAATGATTTCAAATAATTTTGTTGTTCTGTTTAAAAACGGTTTTTTTTCGGAAAAGTATCTTGAATTTTAATATCAATTACTAAGAGAGCGACCGAGTCAAGAATCGGTTGGAAATGCGAGCAGTTGTTGCAGTACCTATGAATAAATCAATGGTTTTAAAGGCTTACGTTATATTCTTTTTCAAAGAAAGCAAACAAAAAAATACACGATTTTTATTTAATGAGTCGAAGAGTGCTCCGTCTCAAAGTAGATACCTATGCAGTATGATATTAATGAATAGGTACTGAAATAGCAATTTATTACGTACACATAAATTCTTGTACATATGAACTTAATGTGCATGTGATGAAAAACAATATTTTTGAAGATTTTAATGTTTATCTCAAGTTCATGGAACAGTCTCTAGCAATATATATATATATATTTTAGATTAAGTTATAGAATGATAAATAGGTAATCATGGTACCTCATTGTCAGGTCTGATAAAGTAAGTCTGCTAGATACTTTTACTAGTTAAGTTTCACGTAGGTACTTTTACTAGAGAGATGTGGTATGGAATAAATTATTAAGAAAGAATCATTAACATTTTCTTGCATTTTTTTACTAATTGTTCAAATATAACATGTTTTTTTCTAGAACCATACCTAAAGAGTACACCGATCCTATAGTTTCAAATGAACTGGATGTATAAATTTAATACCTGTGCGTGAATTGGAATATTTTTTGACGTTGTCAAATTTTTCACTTCTACTACGTGCGTTCCAGCACAATCGGTATATTTAGCATTGTAGTAGTTTCCACTCACTTTGGAAGTGATTAATTTGAGTACATTTTCAAAGGATCAGTTTAGTTCTGTTGCTCAACTTTCAATTAATCCTCGTTTGTTAAAACTTGAGAACCTGAAACGAGCTGCGTGACAGTGTCTTCATTGTTCCATTAAGTCCCCATGTGCATTATTTATTTTAATTAAAATACATTGATTTGTGCTTTTGTGACAGAAATTACAATATCAATAGCACAAGAAAATATCTAATATGGTAAGTTAACAGCTAAACCTTTTCTCCGGTAAATGATCTTGTTGCCGACAAAATTTAGGTTGCGGTGAAAACGCACACTTAGCATTTTGCAATATTAATGATTATCGATGAATATACAGTATCAGCAGGTCATATTTTGTTTCTCTCGGAACCCTCATTGAATAAGGATTATTCAGATGCTAAATACATCGACGGGTTTCAAAAGGTTTATGTTTTGAAATAATTTTTATATATTTCTTAGGACGTGTTGTCGAGACCGGCTGAAGAGTTCGGAAACGATGAAACGCTGGAGAGATTGTGGGCAGCGAAGGCGATGGAGCACAGTGATATCTATTTCAATGTTAGTAACACATTTCTTCATTACCTTTACATAATGCTAACGTTGCTTTGCTGTTGTGGCACTTCTGATAACGCTGTACGAATATCTCAGAGCTGTACGAATATTTCAGATGCTCTGTTCCGTGGACACTAGATGGCTGCAGCTAACGCCAAACGACGACCTCATCTACACACACTTCAAGCAAGACTTCCCAGACATGGATGTATCCTATGTAAACGAAAATGAAATCAAGAACAGCATGAACAAGGCAAAATGGAGAATATTCTGTGAAAAGTTTAAAAACATTGTCGAAGATTACAGTTTTGGTACACTCATGAGGGCAGATGCAAAAGGTGATTATTCAGAAGTAAACACAATGCTTGTTCCTAGAGTTCAGTTCTATGCTATAGAAATTGCAAGAAACCGAGAGAATTTGAACAATGAGGTGAAAAAGCGGTTCAAGTGTATGGCAAAACCCAACATAGAGGCTCAGGAACACAGCAAAATTGCCACATAAGAACTATATGCACTTAAAGGCTAGTTTTGACAAGGAAAGTTTGGTTTTACAGAGTTTTATGGATTAGGTGGTAACATTCACTTTCAATAGTGATTATAATGAACACCTAATTGTGCGGGAATCGAAGACTTGTGATATTTATGCATTAATTGAAGTAAAATTATTTGTATATTTTAAAAAATATAGCATTTTGATGTAAGGGAAGTTCTTTATAATTTTAAATTGTTGTATGTATAGCAACATTGAATTTCTGTAATAAAATGTAATTTCTGTTTTACTAAACCTATTTTTAAAGCAAAGCAGCTACTTGATAATTGTGTGATAGCATTATTCTATGCTGTATACCCTTTTTAAATTTTAAAGTACTTTTATGACTCTTCTTGTGCAAACTAGCCTAATTTTACGAAAACCTAAAGCATTCTCAAATAATGATCATATTACAAGTAGTATACTCTCAGTAGTAATAAAGTTATGGTAAATACTGGCCAAATAGGTTTTTACTAGACATTAGCCACCGTCCCAAAAGTGACTATAAAAATTAAAATATGATGTTTGTATTCCATCTTGCCAGCTTCTCACATTAACAATACGCATAGAATAACATATTCAGCAGTACTATTACATGTAAATCTAGATATTAAAAATATTTTTACAAAAACCATTTTTAATACTGACATTAAAACTTTTTATAAAGGCGGGCCTGACTGTTTCTATTAAAAATTGTTTTCGTAAAAATCTCACCTACGGATTAGTAAGTTTGTGATTGTATTAATTGAAAAATGAATGAGGTGCTCTATTGCTCATACATTTTTTATATTAAAATTTATACTATCATACAAAATGTTTTATTTACACTTTCAAGTTTTCAGCAGTCTGAATAATACCTATTCAAATTTTAATGAGGGCCTAACATGACCTTACTAAGACTGCTTTTAGGCATAGGTACCTATCCATACCCAGATAAAAAGTTGCCCGTTTATCGCATCTAGCAGCATCTTTTATTTGCTATAAACAGCAAATTCTTTGCTTACTTTTACGATAAAATGGCTGAAGCGATTTAAATGAAATTCCTATAAACGAATTGTACGTGTATACTCGGAACACATGAATAGTATTTATGCAAGTCCTTGGATATGCTGTAAGGCTTAGATTATTTAGAAATTAAATAATGCAACGATGTAGTTAGCCATAACCAAGTTAACCAAGGGCCCGAAAACGTTTATCCAAAAGAAAAATAGCGGTATACGTACGCTTCAATTATAATTGGATATCAATCATTGTTGCTTAAGTAAAATTAGCAGAATCAAGCCCTAGGGTAAATTATACTGATTCGAAGTCATATAATCTTGCGATCAGATCCTCATTATGACGCCTTGATCAGGCGAGAGTATTTTTAACTAACATCCCAAAAAGGAGGTCCACAATTTTATGCTATTGCAGTTACTAGAAGCAACTGAACTTTTTGTTTTTTTTCTGTTCATGAAAGCTACAACAATGGCCTACTTGTGCCATGTCCATGTCGTCTCAAGGGATATATTTGGAGAAAAGATAAATGAAATACAAAGTAGGAGTTTTAGTTTTTTTATTTGTCTTAAAATCTATGTTTACGAGGTCTCCATGGCGGTGGCAGTTTCCTCTGTGTACTTGCCCTTGTCTTTGCCCAGGGCTGCGAGCCTGCCCTTCGCTCTGCGGTCAAGGATAGATTTACGGTCCTTGTTCATCTTTAGCTTGACAATCACGCACTGTGGTAAACAAAAAAAAATATATTTTAGAATATTGGTCAATGTGGTGAGATTTTGGAGGGAAAATGGTAGTTGGTCAGAGCCATGGAAGTGTTTCAACACAACTTGTGCCCCTGTCATGCATTGCAACATGTATGACATAAAAGCACATTATCAGAGCTAAGTTATCATCATTATGAAGTTACTAAGGTAGTGTAATCACAGACAACATTTTGCAAAGTTGTTATCACAGGGAAATGAATCAAAAGTTGTAAAAACATATTGCAGGCTACGAGTGTCAGTTACTAACTTCAATCACACACATTTATGTTGTGAAGAATGTCACTTATAAATAAAAAATTAAAAACAATGAATGTTACTCTAGTAAAGATTACAAATTCACTTAAAATAACTGTAGTCGTACTTTTTTCCAGAGTTAGAAAGCATGCAATTTAGTTTGCATGCATAATTTGATGTTTCCAGTATCAACACAATGTTTGATTTACTTATTGAGATTACAATTATTTAGTGTGAGAACTGTTGTGGTAAACAATAATATACCTTTGAAGGGTGGATGCCCACGTACGCACTGGCACCGTTGGCCTTCTCACGCTGGATCCTCTCGATGTAGACGACAAACTTCTTACGGTACACCTGGACTACCTTGCCGACCTGCTGGCCTTTGTAGTGACCACGGACAACCTAAAACAGAGTACAAAAATTGGTCAATACTATGTTATTATCAATATAAGATGCCACAAGCTTCATAAGACCCTATCTTGAAAGTTTAACTTAGTTTTAAATGGTATTCTTGAGGGAAATTTTAATATATTCTTTAATGATACCAACCCTAAGCAACCCTGGCAGCCTTTGACCAAAAAGTATGACTGTTGGTCAGATCTCAGTCATTTGTAGACTGCCTCATCTGCAAGTACCAGAATTAACTTACTTTGGAGCTTAGGGTGGCATAAAAGATGAAAGAATTTTCAGCCTCTATACATGTTGTATTTAGGTTAGCAAACAAATTGGTCACATATGTATATCTTGAAAGTTATCTATTCGACATAAACAAGAGAAAGCTTTTTCACATGCAAATGCAAGGTTTTCCCTCTTTATAATCTCTATATTTCTTCAACATAAGATTATTCACAAATCACATTCCACATTATGTAGAGTTCAAGTGCATTGCGTTTTATAACCTTCCTTATGACAAAACAATGAAAAAGGCATGGCATTAACTCGGTTCAGTTAGTGTGCAGTCCTACCAAAATGTATGAATGTAGTGCAAAACAATCAGAGCCTTAGTTCCACCATGGCACAGACTAGCTAACCGCGCCGAAGACTCGTAGGAGAAAACCTCAAACTCGTCCGTAGCACGGCCGCAATCGTCCGTGGTCTAAGAATGGTTTATTCTTCATCATATTGATTCGCACATACAAACATAACCTCGAAACGAACACAAGTTGATATAAAGGAGGTTTAGCAATGTTGGCTTACCTGAACTTCGTCATCCTTGCGGATTGGCATAGACTTAACGTTGAACTTCTGTCTCAACTCCTTGGACAGAGGTGCAGACATAAGCACTCGTCTGATGTGTGAAGGAGCGCTGAAATGCCTCTTCCTGTTTTTCCTCCTTGAGGATGTGACGAGCTTATTGTACTTCATTCTGACGCTCTTCACTGAAAACCCAAAATACCACGTTTTACTTCACAGTTACAAATGTTTAGGTTACTGTTTCCTGCGTGCTAAACGTCAAGTTGCCGCGGCGATTATTTAGATTATCAACAATAACTATTATGAAAATATCCATTGCGTATGACGGGGAATATAGTGTAAATTTACAATATAATAATTTTAGGCACAGAAATATGAACAAATACAAGATTTTCACGGATTTATCAACGTACCCTAAACGACTCGGCAAAGAACCGAAATAAAAAGAAATTATACTAGTGTTGCCAATTTCAGAATCAGTCAATGTAGCTGTCAAACCGAAAACCATTCATTTAAGTAAGAAATAAATATTATATAGCTATTATGAACCAAAACAACATGAAAAATAAGTAAAATTATGCTCTAGTGTTAAATAAAACAAAATCTAATTTATTAAACAATATCTTACAATTAATTATCTTACAAATAATTGTTTCAATTTTATTACTTGGCAACTTTATAGAACATGGACGGTCAATACGTTTCTTCTTACGCATATCTCTTTTTAAACTATTCTATTCGTGCGAGCTTTATGATTATTTCTTGTTTTTGTAAACTTGGAAAAAATGCAATGCTATGATCCAATAATGATATTATTTTACAAACAATGAGTACCTATGTATGAAAACAATAAATGTAATGAAAATTAATTGGAGTACATAGTAAGTACTTGGCAGAAATTGAATAGGGGGAGCACATAAGTATAAGGTGGGTGGGTACATACATAAGGTAGTAAATGGGGTACAAATGTAGAGCACGTTAGGGACATAATTGTGTACATAAGGATAATACTCACCATAGGTAACTACATTATGTATTGATACTAGCCGTTTTTTTCGAAAACTACTGCCCGTACCGGGGTAAAATATAGCCTATCTTAATCGGAGATAATTTCCAAACAGTAAATATTTTTTTAAATCGGTTCATTACTTTTAGTACAAATAAAAAAAAAAGATTTATTTTTAAGGTTCCGTACCCAAAGGTTAAAACGGGACCCTACCTATTGTTTTCGCTCCTGTGTCCGTCCGTCCGTCTGTCACCAGGCTGTTTCTCATGAACCGTTATAGTTAGAGAGCTGTCACAGATAATGTATTATTGTTGCCGTTATGACAACAAATACTGAAAACTAGAATTAAACGAATATTTTGGGACACTCCCATACAACAAATGTGATTTTTTTGTCCGTTTTATAAATCGGTACGGAATGCTTCGTGCGCGTGTCGGACTCGCACTTGGCCGTTTTTTTTGTATTATTTTTATATGTATTACATCGTTACGGGTAGTCAGAAATCAGTAAGTCTGACATCCAGTCTTACCAATGGGTATTGAGTTGCCCGGGTTACTGGGTTGAGGAGGTCAGACAGGCAGTTGCTACTTGTAAAACTCTGGTACCTACTCAGCTGCATCCGGTTAGACTGGAAGCCGTCCCCAACTGAAGATATTAGTATAGATTTACCTATTTACAGCACTCAGCACTGTAATTATATTTACATATTTTTTTTCATTGCCCATCCATGGACGGACCACACTAAAAGTTGCTCAACCTCCTCCTACTCAAGACTCCTACGGCTGTTGCATAGCAACGAGCTCAAATGTGTACGGTCTGGTGTCACATACATTTTTATTTAGGGGTATCAGAGAGCGTCAAATAAAAAAAACGGGTATCTATTTGGAATTAATTCTTTAAGGGAGACTTTTCTCAGAAAAGTCGCCCTTCAGCTGAAATTACATAATTAATTCCCAAACCTTAACACAACATTATAAGTTGCCCATTGTTTAAACCACTAAGTACATACTTCACTTAAATCAGTCTTAAATTATCTTAAAGTCCTGTCCAAGTGCAGTTCCGTGCAAGTTGAATGAAATCGAATTCCGTCCGCAACGGATTTGTTTCATTCATAAACAACCGGAATCGTTTCAGGTCGCGCTTGGAGCGAGTTACCGGCGATCGGAAGATATGCTTTCCGCAACAATATTGCATCTTGCTCAACGAGTTTGTATTAAGGTAAGTACTGTATTAAGTTAGAGGTTCTCCTTTGAAGGGGAATGGAGAAATGCCACTGGAAAAGTCATGTAGATGTAACTGGTTTAGAATCATGTTGAGAAACTATCCATCTATCTAAGTTGTATAAAAATAATGCAAGCCAAATTATAAAGACGTTCATTTAATTTGTCAATTTTTTTAAACGTGGTGTTTAACCTAGCTCAAAATTCTGGAACAACGGTTCACCTAATAAGAACCAACCCAACGCAAGAACATAAATTGTGTAAAATGAGGAAGGAAAATAATCTACCGCTACATCGAAAACCGGTTAATGAGGCAGATATATTCGAATCACGTCGTAACGCAAGAAATATCCATATCTTAGCCCCATTCCAGTTTGAGGGTGCAACCGATATGAATCATCTGGGACCTCATGACACTAGAGCCCACGTCCGTCTCAATGTTTACAGTAATTGTGTCGCTATCAATTTACCTACGACCTTGTGACCTCTGAGTTGGCATCGGGTGGCATCGGCGTGCCCAAGCCCAACCCGGCACGGTGCGTGGCCGACTAACAAAACAGAGGGAGCTAGTTGCCCCCTGAACGCATGTCCGAGCCTGCGCAGTCCGCGCACGTCGCCCGGGCCTTTCAGTGAATGAACTGCGGCCGCGGGGAGCGCACGCCTGCCGCCCGCCGACCACATCGGACCCCAAAGAGCCTGATATGAGTGACGTTGAGTGCTGTGTGTAGTGATAGTGTGATGGTACGCGCGTGAGTGACGCTATGGCCGCGCGCTCGCTGGAGCCCGGCCACCACCGACTATGTGCGGCGTCGTAGGTAAGCGTTACCCGGGCTTCAAGGTCACCCCGTAAACAATTCCCTGGTGACACCCTCCAGTTTCCACACCATGCACAGATCTCTGCCATTTTGATTGCTGAGCACACCCTGAGATGACCTGTGGTTGTCCCGGATCGTGGCTAATGACTTAATGGCAGACGATCCCTCTCAACTCCCCACGTTGTGTGCTTTCACGCTCGTGTAGTCGCCTGAATGTTGTAACTGAACTGTAAGAAGATGACACCCTAAGTTATTTACCAACGCCCATTAGAAACAGACACTAAAAGGCTTTCCAAACCTTTTTAACCTAAAACTGAAACGCCTTTTTGAAGTGAAATTACATGGAAATCGCAGGGAAAATGTAAACTGGAGCATTATTCAATTTATCGGGTACGTTAATTAGAAAATCACACAACCCTTGCTGTCACGTAGGTAGTATTAATTAGAACCTCCGCTGCGATCTCATTAACTGACACGGTTGCGAATCAATGATCGCCAGAAGCCGTCGACGTGAAGTGTGGAGAGATTGGATGCTGTGGGGCCATCACACACTTCGGAAGGCTCTTACATTATCTTTTACGGCGAACGTGATCTTGTTACCGATACACACCAGGGATATACATACACTACTGTACTTCAGTAAGTAGGAGGACGAAGTTGTGTGGACTAGAGAAACTTTAAGAATTAGATTGCTTGGGCTGATATTTCGTCTTGTTATGTGGTGTGTGGTGTTACATGGTCTTGAATATAAGTCTGTTAAGGACTAGGCTCGTGATTTATTTACTTGTAATGAAGTATCTATTTTGGGCTGACCCCAAATAACTTGGGTACAGGGTAGGGCAGGAAGATATTTTTTCTATGGGAGATTAGGAGATTAGATTAGGTATCTATTTAGTTTTGAAGCAAAAGTCATTTGTAACCTTTAATGAGCTTGTAGCATTTTTATTGCTATAAGCTTGTTATAACTCAGAAAAGCTTTCAGGCATCGAATTCATTCAAAATGTTTTCGCAATCATGAGTTAAGTAGATAAATTAAAATATAAATGTTTTATGATACCACCTGTGCTACTACGAAACCATTCATTATTATTGCAGAATATGTAGCAGCTTAGATCAGGAAATCCACCCACAAAACATAAGAGAAATCGCTTAGATTTTCTTCTTAACTTTTCTCACCATTTTATGAAGACCCATCTACCATTTCCTTCACATATTTTTTATTCCCAAATATCTACTTCAAGATACGCCTATAAAATAAACACCCGTTGACATGGTTTTCATTTGACGAAATCGAATTTCTCGTACCTTCATATCAAGAAAGATATATTGGGGCTCAATTTTATGATCGTTTTGCTTCGACTCGTTTCAGTATGGAATCCTCGCTTTTTTTACTAGGTACTTATATCTAGAACTTTTGGTTAGGAAGCTGGCAAAACTCGCTTTTGTGAGAACATTAACTTGACCAGAAGATAATAATTAATGCATTGTTGACGATGAAACTTTCAGGAATTAACTCTGAGAGGAATTTATAATGAGCAAGGAATATTGCAATTATTTAATGCATGAACAGGAAGTATCCAAGAATATTCTTTCTGATACAGGTCTCTATGGACTCTCCAGGAAAAATTTAAACTGGGAACCTAGCGTTGTCAACATAAAGTGTTTATGCTTGAACACTTAAATCGCCACTTAGGTAACTCCTAAAACCGTTTTTGTCACTGCGTTAAACTGACTATAATAGCATCACATTTTAAATTGTTTCATTCAAAAAACGATTCCCACCATTATAAAAACCGTTGTATCTTCCAAAAAAGTAGGGGACTTTTTCACCTGACAGGTTTATAGGAACGTTTTGAGGTTAACTTTGGTTTTTCCAATTCCCACATGAGTCCAACTCATTAGTAACATAGTCTATGGCTCAATCAGTCGTTGCACAGACCAATTGGCTCACGGCGTACCTCAGTAATGACAGACAAAGATTGTGAAGCGTAATTGCCCTTCCTATCGATCCCAGTTCATGTTGATTAAAGTTTTAAATAAACGAGTCTTTTGCTTGGCGTCGCCATCCTTTCTCGTAGAACAATCACTTCGTCTCATCTAACCATCCTCTTTTAATTATGAATGTTTAATTCAAAGTAAGCGTGTCACGTTATTTTGTTTACTTGGATTTTTATTTTTTTAATTGATTTGATTACTGTTTTGTGCTGAATTTGTTTGTTAAATATTGGTGTTTAAAATCATATGTGCGGATTAGTTTTTACACTGAAAACTATAGGGAACTTAGTACTACTATTATTATAAAAATGAAGAGTTTGTTTGCTTGTCGCTTGGGAGCGCTAATTTCAGGACGTATTGGTCTGGTCTAAAAAAAACACTTTCAGTGTTAGATACACCCATTTATCGAGGAAGGATATGCTTTTTATCCAGATGCCGAAAGTAATTTCCTCGGTCAGTGGGTATATAATTAAATGTTTTCGTACTAAATTATAAAATTGGTTAACAATTTTAAGTAACACAACCACATCACAGTCTCAATTTCACAATATTTCACGATGAATTAACAAAAAATCTCACTTATCTAAAAATGAAAACGTGAATTTCGATTAAGTGACCGAATAAGCAAGAAATGACAAAATTTTAATGAGATGTCTTTGACGCTATAACGGAATTTAATTCTGAGCCTTACTTTATTATGTTAGACATCAAAAAGATGTTCTCTGGGGCAGAAAATTAGGACCTTCGCGCACTGAGGGCGTACCACGGAGGTTGGACCGCAAGGTTTTATGCTTTAATTATGAATTTTTAATGAATGCGTGGAAGTCTCGGGTTTACACTATGCAGGCTTTTGATTTAATTTTCTTACAATTTAGAGTCTGTGGGTGTGTCTGTGTGTCGCGTCAAGTGTTATTTTTAACACCATAAAATACTGCTTTATTTTTTTACCTTTTTTTTTGTAATAGTCTCATATTCATAAAGTGCAAACTGCAAACTTTTAGTCGGCCGATAGTATTTTTTGGCTCATAAAACATTATGAACATGAATCCAGGAATTCTATTGATTGTAAAACTTCTTATGTCCCTTGTCCTTCTAGTGTATTACCGAACGAATATTTATTTAAAAATCAACCTACGATTTAAAATTTATCATAATGGTAAAAGAGTACGACATATTAATCCTTTGACTGCCCACACGATTCCCAAATACCTACCTTATCTCTTCAAAACAGTCGTGAATCATTTCAGTACTGATTTCATTGACTTTGAACATTAGATATTACTTAAATAGCTTCCCTGACCTTTTTTGATTGTTGAAATTGGTGTAATGAGGAGCTCGTGGCTAAGTAACAGCAGCCTTAATTATGACTTTAAGAAACATTTGGCACGGGTGCTACGTGTTTCGGAAGCATGTTAAGGTAGTGGGTCCCCGCTGTAGTTTGAATCCTTGAAATATTTGGCAGTCGTTACGGGTAGACAGAAGACAAAAAGTCTTACAAGAGCATTGATTTGCCCTGGTAACAGGGTTGAGGAGGTCAGATAGAAAGTCCATGTAAAACACTGGTAGTAATCTGTACCACATGAGTTTTAGCATAAAACGTTGGGCAAAGGATACTCTGACGATGTAGGTTAGGTTGTATTTAATTACCTAGCAATTATTTAGCATTATTGATTAATTCCCCAGCCAGTTGAGCTTAAGAGAATAAGGAGTATTGATTGAGATGTATCGTCTTGTACGTTGCTAATGGATGGGCACTTATCTGTGTGTGTGTTTGTTTTTATAGCACACGGTAATTTGTCTCTGTGTGAGAAAACTTTTAGAAGAGCAGTGAGAGAAAAGGTTGCAGGTGTTTTATTTGTACAAGTGAGTAAATGTTTATTAAAATTGCAAGTTTTCCCGCTTTAATAAAATATCTGGTGTAGTAGCAGATATGTATTGTTGCAGTTTATGTAGAGATTATTAGTAGATTGCACAAGCAACCCTCTTTGGTTCATCATGACCAAAACAACAAAAAAAGAATGATAAGGTATCATTCTGCATCCCCTAATAGGAGCGCAATAAATTCAGCCACCCCTAAAGGATCCTCGGAAGGTCATAACGCACTCCTTTCCTGGTCCAATAATAATTTTATTGGCTCTCTCAACCTGCCATCATTTGTATTCAGTTGGCGCACACTTCATAATGTCGTTGACCGCACCCTTTCGCCCTAAACATCCACCTTG
The DNA here is from genome assembly GCF_030705265.1 of Helicoverpa armigera. Taxonomy (NCBI): domain Eukaryota; kingdom Metazoa; phylum Arthropoda; class Insecta; order Lepidoptera; family Noctuidae; genus Helicoverpa; species Helicoverpa armigera. The sequence continues at coordinate 1,311,929 of NC_087126.1, forward strand.
GGATAGATATTTTATCTCACGAAAGCGGGTGAGGTGAACTTGTGTGGGTGAATGTACGTGCACGTTGTCTTTGTATGAGTTGGCGACTCGACCACTACTGAGCGCTCCCGAGCTTACGCATACAAAGACAATGTGCATGTAACACACAATCACACACAATTATGGCCTACCGGTTATCGTGAAAAAAAAGAACATCTGTATTTTTTATTGCTAATAATGTTACTTTTAACCGTTATATTATAACTGTTACGTAACGTTATTGTTCTATCGTTTTTCTTGTAAAGTTTTTGTGGAGTATTTTTACTGTAGCGGAAAATTGAAGAACTGGTTGGGAGCGTAATTTATTTTGAACGTTACTAAAAAATTATTTCACTATGTAAGGGAAGTGGACGATGTTTTACTGACGATATGTAACATACTTACTTAGGTGACGAAGAACCGGCTTTGATTTAGTCCGTCTCCTCGTCTTCGTGGCATATAAAAAAGACAGCATGATGTTGATCCTGTGTTTAAAAAAATAATATTATTCCAAAAACATATGGAAGAGAGCCTAATTTTAGTACTAGCAATACGTCACTGTATTTAATTTATTCTGCTAGCAACACTTTTGCTTATACTACCAACATCATCACGATGTAAAATGTTAATTCTTACTCCTGAAGTAAAGTCCTGAATTCTGTATGTTTAACCGAGGAGTATGGTAATAGAGGCTTATTATGAAATATTCCGTATGTCACTCAAGTTGATTAAAACATGGGCTGTGACGTCACGATGCGTGGAAGACGGTATTTTGACAGTGTTGCCTTTCTTTGGGAATTGTTTCGTGTTATGCAGATTGGGGATGTGTTTTGCGGTTTTATGAGATAATTTTAGATGTTATTTTGTTTGTTGGTATGTTATTTGTAGGGAGGATTTATGGACATTTACCTTGACAAAAGTGCAATTGAATAGAACTCACGTGGTATGTAACAACCGTGTGTTCAAATGGCTAACTTCAGAAATGCTGGGTTTTTTGGCTAGAACTGTTATTGATATTTTCGATGGATATGCTTCCTGAAGAAATGCTAATTTATTCCTTAGAAAGTTCGATTGATCTATAATGTGATGGACATCAATGCTTCTTGCTGTAGGGTAATCTATGAATAGGAAGGTATAACGTTCAAAGGAAGGAGCTGCGGTATGTAACATTATAAATATTTAAATGTATTCTATTGTCACGGCAACTGAACATGCTGCACAATGTGTGACAGGGCTTTAGTCCATCAAAAAAGGTTATTTATGAAGATATGTATTCCAAAAATCGTCAAAGATGGATCTTGAGATCTTAACGACCTTGATGGATCTGAGACGTTAAGAAGAAGTGTGGCTGGATATGATATAAAGTATGTATGTTTCTTTTACTTATAGGAACATTTTTAGAGGATGAAACTACTCTGGTTTTAATCTTCACTTGCATTACAAACGCTAAAGTCATTCTGTCGCGGCTTCACAACAAAGCTATTGAACTGATTTGGAGGTAAATGCACTTTACTCAGATAGTCCTAAGAAAGAACATACGCTACTTTTTGTCCTTATCAGGGAGTAGTTCACACAGTTTGATTGCAATCCCAATTAAATTGGATGCCTCAAGATTCCACCAGCAATTAATAAAGTCTTTAAGTTCAAAATAAAACATAAAGTGTTCCCCAATAAAACCCAGAACATTAATACATGTTAACTTTCTGCTTCTTACTTCTTATTAAGTAAGGCTTAAAGGATTACGCCGGAGTAATCTCCGCACGCCATGATATTAAACGGAATACATTGCTTTATAAGAAATACTGGGTAAGTATGTGGGGTAAAATCTGTGGTAATTTTTTTGATCGTTTTGGTTTAATTTCTTGGTAAAAGTTAAGGTGAATATGAATCGTTATTAATGGTCTTGAAGATTCACAAGTGTACCTATAATGATTTTTTTGACTGATATTCAGTTTATTTAAGTTGGTGTGAGATGTAGAATGTACGCTGCTTCAATCTGCGTGCAAAATCTTACTTCATTAGGTATATTGATAACAGATGCCATTTTCTCTATACCAGAATACCTACATATAAAAAAAAACTTCATGCAAAAATCTGTCTCAACAGCTCATCATTGCCAGCCTCATAAAATTCTGACTACACAAAAATGATCCCATTTTCCAGCTATAATTTATTAACTTCGATAATAAAGCAAGCCGTTCTGGAACCCTTTAAGCCCGTATCTCGCATCTCGACAAGAAGTCATAAAAAGCTAGCAATGCAGTAAATAAGCACTCTCATTTTCACGAACATTAATGTCAAGAAACTCTTTACTGCATTCTTGTGAAAGCAGCACATACACACACTTACTCTTTTATGCACACACACTTACAAACGTAACCATTTTTGTACAGAGAACAAAAACAAAGTTACTTAGGTACTTGCTTCTTACTTTTTCACTACTCAAAGTGTCCTCAAGAAATTCAAGGTATTCGTTCAAAGTAACGAATATAAATTTGTCATAGAATTGTAGAGGTATACCTACGTACATAAATAATGACGCTTCTAAGCTCAGTACAAGCCATCATCATTATCATTTTTCTAGCTTTTTCTCAACAATGGTAGAGTCGGCAGCCTGTCTTACTAGACAAATCTGACTACCAGTGGGTTTTGTTGTTTGGAGCGATTGCCTATCCGAACCCATTTACCCAGGTGTGCGCGAGGTTTGTTTAATTAAATATATTGCTAGATATGTTGCAAGATACGCAGGTCGTCATCATCATCATTATCTTTTACCAAATATAGTAGTGTGTGTGGCCATTCTAACTGGATGCTGCTGAATACCATTGTTTCACTTGGAAGTCATTGCTTGTCTGAACTCTCTAACCCGACTACCCATGTGAGAGCAAGACTTTTTTTAAAAATTCTCTCACACACACACACATAGTCACACATAAGTAAAAGCATGTACACTTTATCCAGCTCACGCCTCAAGACATTAAGGCCGCTGTAAAGTTTATTGTTTGTTTAAATTTTCATGAGTTCTCTCTAAGCCGCTCTGTAATGTTAGAGCCGAAACGTTTTGAATAAGTCTGTAAGTAAGTTGCGTGGTTTATTCAATCGATGTGCTAGGCGTGTTTAGAGGGTTCACTTGCAGATTTCAAGTGTCGACACTATCTGTCAAAGAATAACAGTTGACCTACGTCCGAGTATTATGCTAGTTTGTCATTCATTGTGTTGCTGTGGGAGAGTAAGGGTCCGTTCAGATAGACCGGCTCGGAGAGGAGTGCAGATTTGAAAACTGAGTTTTTAGTATTTGTAGTAAGGTTTACAGTCGGTCTATGTTGGCGGCTCCGCTCCCACTATATACGATCCATTCTGTCTGAACGGACCCGAAGGTATAAGGAAAATATACATTTCATAAATCTACGTGGTACCAGATAGAGTGCGATGCTGGCGTAGATCTCTGGAGCCCAGGGTTTGCCTGAGGAATAATATACAAGTTAACATAAAATTAGATTCACATAAGTTTTAAAGGCTAAGCTTTGCTTACTTATATATATAAGGACGACGGAGAAGACTGTTACATTGTTATATTTATCTTTTGAAAGGATTGAATTGGTGGGATTTTGTTTGAATATAATAAAAATCTTATTAGTCTGCTGAGTGCGACCAAGAATCTATGAAAATCGTTTTATGGAGAGGACTTATTGAATTGAATTTGTTCATTTGGTAATTGTTGTGGGTGCACTAAAACTCTACGTTTTACTGTTTTATTCAATAGACTATCTACCCTATATCCACTTCAAGATATTTTTCTAGATATCCTGCACATTGCACAATGCCCCATGCTTTAACTGACAAAACTGCAACAAAACAAACACAAAAATAACCACATCTACGTCACTCACAATAAATAACGTTTGACGTAACGTTATAACGATGTAACCGTTTTTATAAGTAGTTATCTGTCCCAGTTACCCACCCGCTTGGGTTTCACGCACAACGGATAGGTCACATTTATAAATAGGGGCAAAAAATCTTTCTAGTGCACCCTTTGTAATATAAGGGGTGATGCTATTCTCGTGTATGTCATTGATAAAATGTATTTTTTTATGTGGTATTAAATTTTATGATGGGCAATTATTTGTAGACCTAGTACTTCTACATTTTGCTCAAAGCTGTTTAACGATTTCAGACATAAAAGTTTTCCTCAAGATGTTTTCCTTCATTTTAATATTCAGTCATTGCTGTCCAAGATATACTTAGTGTACATTAATTTGTACTTGCCGGACCCGGACTCGAACCTGCACACTCGTACTTTTGGCTTGTGGTTTAACCACTACACCACAATATACTCACAACCCTTGAAAAAAAAAACTCCATTATTTATGAAAAAAAGCCTTCTTTTAAAAACCTTTTTACGCAGCATCCCACTATACATAGATTTAAGCCCCATATGTTTCCATTTTCTTCGTCTCTTTATGCGAAAGAAATATGGTAAGTGTGTTTGTCTTAGCGGCTCAACAACTTTGTGGTATTAACACTAAGTGCATTGGGTCTTTCGAACTTTAGGCTGTTTATAAGGGAAATATCGAGTTTTTAAACCTGTATGTAGTTATTTTGTACTTGTTAAAGGGAGTTTTTTTGCTTAAAAAACTGATGATTCTATTGAGATGAAATTTTGGTATGGACATGCATAGGTACTCTGTAAATAACTATGTTTTTATGTAATCTAGGCCCGTGAAACAAGTATTCCTTCAAAATACGAAAATGTTGAAAGACCCCTCATTGTCTCATGAGAAACAAAGACAACAGGAAATATGAAAAATCCTGTTAAACATTGTCAGTGTTATTTAAAAATATTTTGTAACACACAAATACACAAAAATGTTAATAAAGTCGAAACGAAGTAACCACAATTCAAGCAGGGGCTGAAATACTACGAATTTCATATTTTGTTAGCGCTACGGGCTACGAGCGGCTACGGCGTAGCAATATCGTAGCAGAAATATGCATTTATGATAATTACGTGGCTTTCTCCGCAGCTGCATTCAAACCAGTTTAGAATTGTAAAATACTATGTTAAATGTGAATAAGAATATTATTTTATTATATACATTTAATTTTAAATTGTTGCTCTAGGATTTTTATATTTTGACATTATTTTGAGTATATATGTATACGATGACATCTAAAGTTCCATTCTTAAAATTATCGCCATTCCGAATTTCATCCTAATCAGTTTAGCCGTTTTGAAGCTTAACAAATAAAAATGTATAGTTAGTTCGAATTTATAAAATATACAAGGATAGTTAAAAGAGAAGGTATTGTATTTTACTTGCCATGATTAAAAACCAAACCATTTTATTATATTTAGCGTATTAACGAAAGGTCAAAGGATATTTTACGGATTACCGGAGCGACTGGGCGGTCACGATAAATTAATATAGGTTACCCATTAAACAGCTTTCAGGCACAAAAGATGGGTATTCAATGGAAAAAGCTTTTCAAATTGTGTGATAATTTCTGCTATATTCAATGGAAACATAGACTTAAAAATGGATAGATCGGACGTAGTAGTTAATCTCATTATCCGCCTAGACTTTTAACAACTATGTTTAGGTCGACTTTCAGTCTTAACAAGAACAGCTGATTACCACTATTTTACATGGAGTGATTGTCTATCCGACGTCACCCTGTACTCAATTACAAAAAACACACAAATTATTAAAAACATTGAAAAAAAAAAAGTTTTCGCTTCATAAGAACGCAGATTTAGGTATGTCACCCGACTTTGCTTGAATAAAAAGGTCAAGAAATTAATTACCAGTACATGCATAAATGAATATTTTCCGAGCACTTTTGGTTGCGACTGTACGTTGAATATATATTTAGGATCGCGGTTTTTGTCCATGGGGGAAACTTGAAGAAGTTAATTTGACTCTTAAGCTCTTGGGTAAATGTTTTGCGTCTTATATACTTGAATATAACATTATTATTTTATTTCTAAGTATTTTTAAATTATTTTCTTGATACCTCAAATTGTTACTTGCATATATGTATATTTCTTAGCGAAATAGTATATTATAGCAGTACCATATAAAAACATCTATTCAAACATCTAATCATTGTGCCAGCATAAGTGGGAAGCTGGGCATCACACATAAAAAAATATTTGCTAATTGTAAGTAAAATAATAAAATAACTTATGTATGTACAGTCAACATCAGGTCAGTGGTAACAGTTTTTTAGGAAAATCGTTCTTATTACTACTGAGTTAAGGCGCATGACAGTTACCACTGATGTGCAGTCTACCGTACCTACTTCATAACTTCATGTACAAATAATGTAAAAGTATAGAAAACAAGTCCTATCCGGAAAAAATGACACAATTCAGTCTATTTATTATGCAATCTATATATTACACCGATAAATGTTATCTGACCAATTTTCATTTAATATTAGTTATTACATACTATTGTAGATCAAAGAGTTGACGCCCTCACCGTATATTATATTCATAAAAAACAATAGATAGTCGAGTGAATCATGAGGGCAATGTATGTTTGAATGATCCGCTCATGTTACGATCATGATAATCATATCGTGTATCAGTAAAATGCTTCATTATGAAAGTATTTTCTGTAGGTAACTAAGTATGAGTGTATGGGTGCGATTCCAAGTCAGGCAAGTACAATTCAACTTTTCCAAGTTTTATTGTTCCTTCTAAGTATAAGTATCTTGGATACCAATAACTGATTAAAGGTGAAGGAAAACATCTTGAGGAAACCTGGACTATAGAGTCGGAAATCACCATCCCGCATTGAGCAAACGAGGTGTCTCAATCTTTCTCTTTATAAGAGGAGGCCTATGACCTGCGGTGGGACAATAAAAGGCTGATGATGATGACGATGATAGGTAGCAGTGTTAACTATTTGACATATTGACAATCTAAACATACCATACTTTTCTTAGAGTTACTCTTATGTTTTTTAACTTATGTTTTTCAATCAGCTATGCTGTTACAGGGGTGTAGCTATTCGCATACGCCTGTACTGGTGACATGTTTGACAAAAATCGTGTATTTTGACACAGAAACAACTCAAAACACTCTTCTTATTATGATTGCACAACATAATTCTCAATAGTTCCCTTTCTAGTTTGCTTTTAGCAATTGTCGTGGTTATAAGTAACTACCGGGAGTGTCTTATCGGGTTTCCATTCTTATTCTGAAAAAATCTGATGGTAAGATAATAGCAATAGATTCCCAATCGTCCACCGAAATAAGAAAGTTCTTAAAAGTACAGGCAATTGAGATCCACGGGACGAGTCGCGGGGCACAACTAGTCCCATAAAATTGTATATCTATATAGAGCAGAATTTACTTCGCCGACCTCGGCGCGTGTCGTGAAAATTCGCGTGAATTTATGAAGACATATGCACGAACGGGGAGCTGGTTATTTGAGTAAAAATATACGAATGAAGTGATACGGGGATGTTACGTTATCTTCGTGATTGGCTAATTCATCATTGGGGATAGAATAGCTTCCCACAGTAAATTTTCAAAATATTTTCTCGGTTTCGGACTATTTAGGGTACATACACGTAAAAATATTCGAAATAAACTAGCTCTACGTCAGTTTACAACAAATTGACTACCCCACCACAAAAACATGTCTGTTTATTTGTTTATTTCCCTCATATTCGCACATTACAAGAAAATGTCGGCATATAGTCTGCTGTATGGGCTTGCAAATTGTTTGCTTGTATTTGTTCACAACACGAAGTCAGGGCGTTATTGTTATGTTCAGCCAACAGTTATTTACCTTGAATTTATTCTGTTTATTATTTTTACTCGTTGCTGAAGTAAATATATTTCTATTCCTCCTAAGATTTTGTTTAGCAGATATTTGTGGGGTTCTTGTGATAGGTAATGTACCTATTTACGTTTGTTTATGTAGCTGTAACACTGAAAAAATTATAAAACAAACAACAAATTTTTATATCTTAAAGTCGGTTTGGATTGATTAATTCTTGTATTCTGTCATATTTAGCGAACAATGTCTAGATTTGGAATATATAATATTTAGTTACATAATCTCTAAAACAATACATTCTTTATTTTCTTAATAAACTAAAAGAAATATTGAAAGCTTCTAACTTCATCTAAGAATACAGTGAATATTATCTAATAATTAAAACCCCAAAACTCACAAAAACGTTCTAATTAAAAACAAACAATCGCAGTACAAATACGACGAACAATATCAACTTGAAAACAACAACTTCTAGTATAATACGACGCATTTAGAAACACACTTATGTACGTATAATGTCGTAAGTGAAATGAGCGTTATTCTATTTGCAAGTGTCGTATCTCAACGTACTCGCTTTGGTCGTAACATCTTCATTGACGATTTTATTACCGACTTGATTTAGTGGGTTTTTAATTGTGTTTTTAGAATAAAGCTTATAAGTAAAACATAACAATACAAGATCTGATACACATACATTTTTATATGACATCTGAATACCAAAGGAGTTAGCCGCTTTCTAGCCGTTTGGTTTCTATACATGGGCCACACCCTGAACTAAAACTTAAATTCGAAATTAACTTTGTTTCTGTGAGTATTACGCTTTACGCATAAACCATCAATTTCGATATATTAAAGTAAAAATACAGCGAAAAGCTCAAAAAAGGACATAGGCTACTTTTTATCAGAGTGTTAGAAGAATTTCCCATGGGAACGCGGCAGCGCGGGTGAAATTGCGTTCAAAAGCTATAAGTAAACAAATAAATATCTCATTGTTATTCCCAGTACTAAAACTCCTAATAAACCAAGCGTTTGAAAAGGGCGAAGAGGTCATTACAAGTCTCAGTATTTACGGGGAAACTTGTAACAAAAACAAATGCAATCACTTTCCGAGCCGCCCCAACAGCCAGGAAACCGTTGACAACAAAGAAAGAATTTGAATCGTTTGAATAAAGAAAATAAAGTTTTCTTTCTCCGGAATAAATTATTGACAATCTTGAACAACCTCTTTGCTGTTTATTCTACTAAATAAGCAACTTTCTAAACGAAATCTTAATAAAAAAAATCGTTTCCAATTCCAATTTCAAATTAATTAATTACTTACAAAATATTTGTTTACTCACCTGATATTGTAAAGTTGTAAAACGTTAAAATCTTGTTTCGAAATTAGCATTAAATCTTTCCGAAGTGGAACAAACCTTGTTTAAAGTTCCGAACGAAACTTTCTAATTACAGATAAATATTTTAAAATAGGGTTCAACGAAAGTGTTCGAGTATGCAAACTTTGTACTTCATTCCCTTAATTAACTGGTGGGAGAAATAAATGTAGCATACAATTTCAAAATAATTTTATTTTATCGTCTAGTCGTTTCTCTACCTTGTCTTAACTCAAGCCTGCATAAACTTTCATGTCAATATTCATTGGGCCGTATAAAAACACGGAACAAAAAAAAAATCCGCAAAGAAAGGTTTAGGTTTGATAAAGATGCGCCCCCATCCTCGGATTCACCGCGATAAGTATAGAGTACCTAATCATGATTAATCGACAAGTAAGGCTGCTATTATGTCTTTTCTTAATCATTGTCTTTACCCAGTGTAATAATCTATCGCATTTCCATCATCCTTTATGGTAGTTCATGCTGTTAATTCTTCATTTTGACAGTAAAATGGGTAAAATGATAAATATTACTCGGTTGAAAACAATAAGATTATTATTAACTTATATGGTCTGACCGTTTGTGCAGTTGATACTCCTTTCATTCAGTAAAAAAGTGCAATTTTCTCTGCGAAAATTGACAGCTGTCAATTGTACGAAAGTTCGGTACCTCAACATACACATTATGTTTGTGCATCATGTTCCATCAACACGAAATCCGTTCTTTGGCTTAACCTACTAGATAATAACGTAAGTACTGAAATGTAGATAAACAAGGTAAGTACGAGTCGTACCTCCAATCAGAGTTGCGTGGCGCTCGTAAACTGGAGCTCACCTCGTCATTTACGACGCTCACGATTTATGAAGCGGCCATATTGGTTTCGCTGACACAGCGGATATCTTTACGGGCTAGTTATATGGTTTATATGTCGTCATGGTTTGTTGTAGGTTTGCGAAGGGGACAGTTATAGTGACCGGTTTCTATAAACAAGAAACACATCGTTTGTTGTTCTCATCTTACCGTTCGTAAGCCAATCGAATCGTTTCTATCGAATTTAATTTTTGAGAAAACATGTCACAGATAAATAAAATTGAACCTGGATATTGAAATATTTTTTATCTAACTAAACATTGTACACATGAATTAAAAAAAAATATGGATTCTGTCAAGCACCTAAAAAATCGTTGCAAATTGTTACTGTGAAAACTCAATCACCGCGTTAGCTATACAAAAGTAATCCTTTTGTTATGATAATGGCACCAAAACCGATTATGGTATTTCATTAAATTCGGGGTACACAGTCCACTATTATGTACGATGGTTTGGATTTTAAGGCAGTAAAATATATTGGAGATTATTTTCAAAATGTGCAGGCGTTATTATTTACGCGATGGGTTTATGATTGGAAAAAGGTAAATATTTATAAAACGAACTGGTTTCCGCCAGCGGTTTTTCCAACGTCTTGTGAAAAATACTCCGTATACTCTACTCTATAGTGAAAAATCAGCCCTCCACATCACTAAAATAAATAACCTATCACTAAAAGAATTTTTCAAATTGGTTCACGGCTTAATACAATTTCGTCATATTTTCGTTTGAAATATGCTTTTAGGAATATTTCGGAAGCAAAAAAGTTTGTATAAGTTTTTCTTAAATTCTTATTTATTCAGAACTTTTTAGAACACAGCGTACGTTTGTTTCTAAGCGTTTCTTTTTAAAACAATGTGTATTCAGTCTAAAGAAATATCTGCCAACTTCCAAGTCAAAGAAAAAATATTAAAATCCCAACATTATTCTTTCTTTTATTATTTTAGTAATCGTTTTTTACTAAGAAGTAGCTATAAGTAATTTTTATTACAAAGGTATAAGTAGCTTTTATCCAAATTCAATTTATTACTAAGGATAAATAAAAGTTAAATTAAAATACCGACGATAAAAAATAAAATCCTATCGTAAAAAATAAAACCAAGTTATGGTTCGATCAATGTCAATTTTGATTGCAATAGGCTGTATACCATGATTCCTTGGTCACGATTTACGAGGGCAAGCTGTGGCGGCCATTTGTAATTTATTAGCGAACGCCAAGCAAAGCGCGGGAAAGTGGAATTAGCAATTTTATTGCACAAAAAGTGTTTTATTGTTGTTGTTATTTGAGGTTCTGCCAATCAAATTGATTTGCTGTTTCAAAATGGTGGACTTTGTGCGATTACAAAGATGGCATGATTTGGATGGAGATTGTACGAAATTGTCTGAAACAAATGAATGATGCCGTGTCGCCGGCAGGAGTAGATAGACAAATAGGATCAGAAATAGATAGGTACGACAATTTTTTTAATTGTAAAATATTCTACGAGATTTTCAAGATTAGCCATTAGCCATCTTCGATATCCTGAATTCGAGAAAATATTTTGTTAGTGAAAAATATCATCTATGAGCCCTTTTCCTAGTTCTTTACCTATATAAAAAAACTTAATAATATCTTTTTGTTGTTAGCAAGTTTCAAAAGTTAATTTCAATATATGTAGGTTCCATAGTAAGACTTGACGTGAACACATGCCTCGAGTTACACAACACACTACATAAGTTCGCGTTACCGTGAAATATTTCACAGAACATGATATTTATTACTTCCTACCGTACAAACAAATGTATTTGTTTACATCTCAGTTGTCTTGTAACGGGTACTGAGTATTATATAACATATATGAAAAGGAGTTGGTTTGTTTCTCTAACACTGAAAATGGCTGTGCTGTTTTATATGACAGCCTTACTAATAATGTAAATGCGACAGTATTTTTGTCTATTTGGACCTCGCGTCAAAACTATTGAATCGATTTAAATGAAATTGGGTACACCGATAGTCTAACGCCTAGGAAACTAGATCACCCACCCTCTTATGCTAAAAAAAATATGGTGTGCAGCGATTAGGTAACAAATTCATGTTTATAATATTACTTAGATTATATTAACTGGGGTTTATGTAACCTATCTATTCGCAGTCTTGCGATTAGATACTGTATTTGGAACACAAAAAGTTATAAAAATCCAGTATTTTAATCAATTATAGTATCAAAGCATTCTCCAAGATCTATAATAATTATCTTGTTTTTTCCTCCATACTACCATGCTCACTAGGGAAGAATAAACTCGCAGTTTTCCTTTTAAAAGTAACGTAGAAGTCATAAAGGTACCTGGACATCTTTTACGAGCCTCTTTGGCTGTTCCATGAAGTAAAATCAATACTGATCATGTATTTTCTTGTTTTGCAACGAGTAGAAAGAATAAATATGGTATTTTTCAAAGAAACTATTTGCATGAAAGTTTCAAAGTTGAAGTTTTTTAGGCAAAAATATTGGGGTCACGCAAAAAGGCCACATTGCACTTATAGTAACGTTCTAGCTGTTTCTAGTTACTTTACTTGCGTTTTGGCGAATTCTTGGTAACTCTGTCTATAGCTCTTTCACACCAAAACTACTGAATCGACTTAAATGGGACACAGGATGACATTCAGGAGCTCCAGCTGCGGAGAGTAGCTCCCTAGTCTAAAACCGCGGGATCAGCTAGTCATTTATAAAAACTAAAACAGCTTATTTTTCTTCACCGCTTTTCCTTACAAATAATTATATTTAACTTAGAATTGAACACTCGATGCCTCGGTACAAACAAGACTGTTCCTTTTTAATTGAATTTCGGGGTCCGCTTAATTACTTTAATTAAGACTCAGATTCGCTCATTTACTTCGTCGTGACTATATTTGTACTGGATATTTTCTTTTCCTATTTTGTGTTGTTCGTAATTATGTTGCCCATTTGTTAGAAGGCAGTTGCTTGATTCATTTCTTATTTTTTATAACAACTTCATGACTCAACCCGATAGTTTACTAATGTTACGCCATGGATTAACCAAATTATAACAAGGGTTATTGTAAATGACCAAAAATAAATAAGCTTACCTCTCATTGCAGAAACGTAAATTATTTATAATCCTTTTTCTCAGTTAGGAGACCGACTAGCTAGATGAGCAAGTGCTTCATAGAATAAATAGTAGCTGGACATGCGTGTTGGTTAGAATTCAGGACATATCATACTTATCTTACAAAAGTAAATACCTACTACCGAAAGGATCCCAACTGTTTGGATATGTAAATAATATAAATGTCACATAAAAAGCTTGATATTTATGTAGGCTTTAGTGTATTTTCTCTGGTTTGAATACGATACATTAGGGGCTTTCAAGAGGGTGAGTGGGTGCCTGTTTGGGCGATACTCAGGTTGTTGCCCCCGGGACATCTGTTGTAGTTCTCGCCGTAAATAGATACTGGTTTGGGATAACACTATTTTATATTGCACTAGCTGTTTCTCTCAGTTTCACCCGCGTTCCATGGTAAGTACTTCACTTACTTGCATAAAACATAAACTGTCACCCGGATATAGTGTAGCTTACCAACAGTCAACATCATACCTCGAGTCCAAGATTCTATCTACCAATCCAGTACTTAGTAGTACCGAGGAAAAATCTAGAAAGTTCCAAGAAAAGAACTGAATAAATAACTTTAAAATAAGCTACTCAATTCCGTGCATTTGTTGATTAAAGCTCAATGTCTTCAATACAATTTAGAAGTGCATCAGAAAGTGGGATGGAGTCGACTGGGGCGAGGAAATTATTGTGAGCCGAGAAAGCAATCCACTTAGGCATCTGCGCCCTCGGATATCGCATTTGTATCCGATAGTGACAACTCTTGGGAAACCACCACGGTTAAATGTAGCTTTCACTGGTGTCTTGAAGAAGAACTGTTTAAATATCATTGGGTATCCTTCAGGTTCATTTTTGGTTGCAATCAGGTCAGCTTTTTCATATAACAAAAACGAGAATATTATTAATTTGCATTATGGCCAGTGATTAGCGATTTGGGAGAGCTTTTATATCTCAAACGAATCTGTTTTCTCTGCCTGATTCCTTCAGAAAATATACTTAGTTATATTTGCGTATAATCGAAGGTGAACGAGTGAAGTTGTATGTCTGTCATCGTGACAGACATTTTATTAGGGTTTTACATACGGGAATCCCATGTTATGTTCCTAGAGCAGCCGGTTTTTGTGCATCCTTAATGGTGCCCTCGTCCACACATGACTGGCGAAATAAGAGCCTGTTATACATATACATTTATACATATAACTGCTACATATATGAACCACTATTTTTCATGACGTTCGAAATTGAGTAGTTCAGTAGCCTCCAATATTTCATTATACAACATAAAGTTGGCCAATATATACTCAATAAACCAATGAAAAACACAAAAACAGTTTTACACTATCAAAATTGCTTTAAATTAATAAACATTTCAGCTGAAACTACAAAGTTGGGGCATGTATTTTCGTGAAATTCCCAGTTTTGCACAAAGACTGGCCGCATAAATTCGGTCGGTTATTTCGCGAAGCTACCATTTCCAATATTCGGTAGTCGGTAGTCGATGGGAGCGATTAAATTTTCAATTAAAATGCATCGAGCTGCTAACACATGGGTTAGCTGGGTAAATGTTCTCGATAACAATATAATGTAGCTATTATTACGATGTTACACTTTATGTAATACATTCTTGACATTTTCGTTGGGTAGTTTATTAAGCATTATCTCAGCTACTTTATTAAATATTTTTTGCTATCTTTTGGAGTTCTAAGTTATGTGTAAAATTGTGTGTTTCTACCTTTTTTACCTGTTTGAGACGATGTTGTTAACTACATAAACATTTCAATTTAATACAAAATTACTGTTAAAATTGCTTCAGTTAAAAAAAAGGCAATGATGTATGTTATCTAAAACTATTTTTTATTTAGGTATTGGCAACAAAGTCAAAAACCCTTAACTTTTCAAGACTGCACCAAATTTTGAATTAAAACTGAGAAGGTTGCAATAAGCTGTAACACCAAATTACCTTTAAATCCTTTGAAATCTCCGACATTAAATCGTAAAAATGAACTTTATAGCCGGGTTTAAATATTTTATCATAATTAACGTCATTATGGCATTTAATGGTCTGTGAGATGACAACGTTGGGTATTATTTTTGATGACTTGCGAAAATTACTGTCAATCCGTAATAGTTTTGTTACCTGACCAAAGTCATAGTTTAAATAATTTTATTCTAAACAGTTGTGAAGCTACGTACTAATGTTTGCAACCATGTCTCTCACACACGCAAGTGCTCGATGCACGACACTCAGTACTGACAGCCCCGATAGCGCCGGTAAAAGATTGTCGATACAAATGCGTGTGTGAGTGAAATTTTTACAAACACTAGTACGTAGCTTCATAACTGTACATCTTTATTTTGCGCCAAAATGTTACTTCAAACTTGTACTTACCTACGTGTTTGTTAGTAGGCAAACTGTCGTTTAGTGCAGTATCTATACTTAAATCTATCCTAATATTTTAAAGCAAAAGAGTCTGTTTAGAAGAGGATTTGTATGAAGTTTGCTCAAAATCGGTTGAGCCATTCTTCATTTATCACGCCGCTAGTAAAGTTATAGAGGTACCTATTTTACGTATTTACTAATACGTGATAATAATTTTATAATACGCGGGCTGCGTAACGGGATACCTATTAAAACCAACATAAAGTCTAGAAGGTCAAACCTTTCGTATTTATCATAATAGTCGTATGACTCGATTTTATGCAAGTCATGATGATATGAATGATTGACATGAACTGGTTTCTTAACTGGCAATGAAAAGTTGGTAATGACATAAAAACATAAAATAAACAATTTATATTTCCACGCTAGATAATCTATTTTATAATATCCAAGATAGGCAAATAAACCGTTGAACACACATTTACATTATAACTGTGGGTAAAAATACTTAAAATCCCAATTCATCAGCTCGGACATACTTTTCGGGTAAACAGAAATTTTCATCGACTTTTTGCCAGAATTGTACTTCTTCATTTTCAGGCTTTACCCCGGGAACCAGTTCATGACCGATGTCCAGATATTCTTCATTCTCCAGAGAAAATGGTGCCCATGTCACACCCAGGTTGTTGTCAGGAGTCGGGTTTCTGAAATTATATCAAACTTTACATGATGATTAACTTATCATCGACCTAGCCTTTTCACGTCATGCAGTCTAAACGAATGCAGCCGATCATCAGAGTTTCACATGGAGTGACTGCCTATCTGATCTCCTCAATCCGATACCCCTTTATAAGACTTATTATCAGACGAAATACTGATTGTATTTGAATTAATATAAAATCTGATTGTATTTCAATTCAATAAAATCTTGAAATAAATAAAAATAATCGGAACAACATACCCGTATTTAGCAAAGTTCGTCCATAGTGTTGTGACTGTATCAATTAGCTTGAATGTGTAAGATTTCGTGATGACCTTCTTATCAAGTAGCTTGGCGTCAAACATGTACAGCACGTCGTCAGCATGGGCTGTGACAGGTTTGCTTCCGATCAGTTCCGTCAGTCCTCTCAAATGCGCGATGACGTTTCTCTCAGATTTACAAGAAAATTTGTACAAATAAACTTTATTCTTCTTAGCAGTAGCACAGATTTTAGCAAACTTCATTGTGGGATATATGAACACAGTCATTGAATAATACTTCACCAATTGCTCCCAGTCCTCAGGTATTCTTACCCCATCTTTGAAATAAAACTTTCTGATTTTCTTTCCAAGCTCAATCTGCTGATGTACTGACATATTAAATAAATGATCTCTGGTTACTAAAATTTCTGGGAAGTTCCTTACCAAGTCTAAATTCTCATTGATTGTGTCTTTTGCAATACAAATAAGACCTTCGTCTGTGGTAAATCCAGTCATAATGTCAACGCCTTCATGGATACCGTTAGTCACAGCGTCGACTACACTTCCGTAGAAAAATCTTTCATTGTCGCCAAACTTCTTTTCATCCACAATGCTAAAATAAACGTCTAAATTTTTTTTAGCTTCTGCTAACGATATGTGAGCTCTCGCATTAATTAGTGATTCAAGTGGTTGATTTTTGAAAAATTCATACAACTCCTTATCGTCTTCAGAGTCGCATCCCAATTTCCTTGCCAATGCTAAGGCTCTTTCCCGGGGCCTCACTGCCTGTGCCCAGTCACACAAAGCAGCACCGCTTTGTGGTATCGCCCTCTTGAAAAGACCTTTGGTCATCGGCGATATTAAGAGGTAACTGACACTGGCTCCGCCAGCACTTTCTCCGAAAACAGTGATGTTGTTAGGGTCTCCACCGAAATTGGCAATATTTTTATTCACCCATCTCAGTGCTGCTACTTGATCCTTCATGCCAGCGTTGCCAGGTACATCTTCAGTATCCAGGCATAGGAAACCAAGAATTTCAAGTCTGTAGTTGATCGTGACGACTACGACGTCTTTCCTCAAGAGAAATTCGGGGCCGTATAAGTCATCATTACCGCCTCCGGAGACGAAGGCGCCTCCGTGTACCCAGAACATGACTGGCAAAGGTTTATCTGGGTTTACGTTGGGTGTATAAACATTAAGATATAAACAGTCCTCACTGCCGATGGTACCAGAGTTGGTGAATATATCATTTTGAAAACATTTTGGTCCGAATTCTTTAGCCTCTCGAACTCCATCCCAAGGTTTCGGTGGTTGAGGTGCCTGGGGAAGAAAATTGCAACGAATGTTAATATCTATCGGCAACGGAGATGGTATAATTAGTTAATGGTTATCTGACGGCCCTTTATGAAGAGCGACCGTTAGAATCCCCGCAATTATTATACTAAATGTATTATCATCAGTACAGCTGAGTATGCGTTGACAACAACAACAGCAACACTTAAGAATAGCTGACAAAACAAAGTACTTATTTCTAACGCTATTGATAACGATAATTCGTTAAATTATACTGTTGTATCTTTAAACAACACTTGAAAACGAAGTAGACGCATTAGTAAATTATAGTGACGATAACATGACAACAAGATAAAAAAAGAGTGAAAGGAGGAAAAGAGTTAAAAATAACGCTATGAATCATTAGCACCGAAATCACATGAAGGCTATTGGTATTTTGTACCTTGAACCTTAGATCTCCGACCGGCGGCTGCGCGTACGGGATGCCTTTGAAGCTGCTGTACAAAGTGCCTCGATACACATTGTGTACCACCTCGCCTTCCAGAACTCCTTCAGATACTTTCACTTGCACCATTATTACAAATTGTCCCAAATATCACTTGTACAGAATGCCCATTTACAAAAATGCCCAACTTGTAAAAATTAAAGTTGTTTAGATTGAGCAATCGTCTGCTTTAGACCGATGCCCAAACAACACTACCGTGTGCACGTCAAATTGATAGTAATAATATCAAAGATAAGTATGATTTTGACCATATCATCTTATCTGTTTGATCTTCAATTGTCAACCTTATTGCTTTTGTTTTAACGTTGTTTTAGATGATTCTGTAACTTGTTGATAAGTGATAGTAGTTACTTTATTATACCTACTTATTGTTTTCCGCAATTCTGCTCGCGTCAGTTACATATTGATACTTTATATATGTTATGGACCATGTGATTAATTCGGGCATTATTTATAATGCCCGAGCATTATGAATAATGTCTAGCTTTATCGAGCCAAGTGATTAATAACTATCTTAACTTCATTATTTATCACATTGCACGGGCATTATTATATTGCTACATGATAGTTGGGCAATTTGATAATAAAGCTATATTTTATGTGGTGCGAGGGTGGCAGTTGTTCTAATAAATAAATCCTATTACATATTTTATGAGTATTGTTTTATATTATATGTTCTATTTTAATGGGAAATTATAAATCTAGCCACAAAATTATTTATTGGACAATTGTCATCTAATTTACTAACTCGGCCTCGTTTTTTTATGGTAGAATTTAATTTGGATTCAAAACATTGTATTAAAAACTGAACTTAGTGACGAAAACGAATCGCTGCAAAACCGACTCCACGTAGTCTTTGTCTGCCCTACCCCTAGAGTGCAATTCAAAACCGCGTAGGCGCGGAGGGGCAAGGCGGCCTGCGAGCTGAGGCGCAGGTAGTTGAAGCGCTCGCCGTCGCGGCTGAGGCTGGCCGCCGGCCGTAAGCCGAAGCTGCGGTGGTGAGCGTGAAAACCATCTGCGACGATAAGCTCGCATGGGACCGCCGGAGCCCCGCAGCACTGGAGCCGTGACAGAAGCCATGCTTGCTGCATGTTGCATGCTTACTTCTATGCTCTGTCAATTGATATGGGATGTGTTATATTTAATTTATTTTAAGTTAAATGTCAATAACAATAAAAAAAATGAAATTAAATATGTTTGTATTACTTTGCCCAAAAGGTCACGGGCAATATGTATAGTGACCGGTCAATTTGATTGTTTGAATAATTATTATCAAATTGCACTCTCATATTGGGCATTATTCATAATGACCGGGCATTATGTATACTGCTCAATTTATCACTTGGTCCATAACATATATAAATAGATTCCATCAGCTGTTTCACCTGCATCTTAAGGGAACTAAAACAGCCTTTTAGGGAAATATAAGTGAGAGAAAGTCAGACGGGTTGGTAATTTTGCTTTGCACTTTAAAATTTTTGTGCATAAAATAGGTTCATGAAAAATGGCATTATGCGTAAATCCGCGGTGCGTACGATTGGACAAAGAAGTTTCAAATATATATTTTTTTATCTGAGATGTTAGAAATGTGGATGGGGAATAGTCATTTTGGATTCTCATGATTAAGAACAAAACAATGCTTTATATTATATAAAAATGTATTCATAAAAAATATGGAACCAATTTAATTTAATTTCCAACATAAACTAGTTATCTGACCTTTGAGCATACATAATTTGTAACCGTGCTACAAAGGATTATTAACTAAATTATTTTTGTAACCTATATTTCATCAGCTGTAACAATTTGTGTGGGTGAACCGAATAATTTGTCGATTTTTTCCCATAATTGTACTTCTTCATGGTCAGGCTTCACTCCAGGAACCAGTTCATTACCGATGTCCAGATATTCTTCATTTTCCAGAGTGAATGGTGTCCATGTCACACCCAGCGAGTTGTCAGGAGTCGGGTTCCTGAAATAATACCAAGGTTAATTTAAGTCAAATTATATAATATGAGAGGACCTTGGACCCCTTTAAGAGATTAGCTCTTAATAAATAAATAAATCATTTAGGTAGGCAGGCCTAAGTCTTTCCTAACTATGTCGACACTTTCCAGTTAAAACTATGTAGCTGAGTGGGTACTGTATTTTACATAGAGCCACTGCTTACATCCAGTCAGGTAGCCCAATATCTCGCCGCTAAAACTGGTGATCAGGCTTTCTAATTAGGCGCCAGGACTGCCAAGGATATATAAAAGACTGCCGGGACTCAAAAATGAGCCTTTCGAAATATTTTCAAAATTGAACATGATGCAAATCTGTTTTTGGACCTATATTTAATAAAAACTAACAAATGCAAAGCAATAAAAATAACATACCCGAATTTAGCAAAGTTCGTCCAAAGAGTTGTAACTTTATCAATTAGCTGGAATGTGTAAGATTTCATATCGACCTTCGTATTAAGTAGCTTGGCGTTGAATAAGTACAGTAAGTCATCAGCATGGGCTGTGACAGGCTTGCTTCCAATCAATTCTGTCAGTCCTGTAAAGTGCGCGACGAGATTTCTCTCAGATTTACAAGAAAATCTGTACAAGTAAAGTTTATTCTTCTTAGCGCCAGCACAAAGTTTAGCGAACTTCATTGTGGGGAATATGAACGTATTCATTGAATAATACTTCACCAATTGCTCCCAGTCTTCTGGTATTCTTACCCCGTCGTTAAAATAAAACTTTCTGATTTTCTTTCCGAGCTCAATCTGTTGATGAACTGACAGATTAAATGATAATTGCTTGGTAACTAACATGTCTGGGAAGTTCCTTATCATATCTAATCTCTCGTTTATCGTATCTTTTTCGATCCAAACAAGACCTTCGTCTGAGGTAAATCCTGTCATTATATCAACACCTTCGTGAATGCCATTGGATACAACATCGACTACATTTCCGTAGAAAAATCTTTCATTGTTACCGAATTTCTTTTCATCGGTAATGCTGAAATAAATTTCTAAGCCCTTCTTGTTTGCTTCTGCTAGTGAAATGGGGGCTGCGGCATTAGTTAGTGATTCAATTGTTTGGTTTTTGAAGAATTCATATAACTCCTTATCGTCTTCGGAGTAGCATCCCAATTTTCTTGCTACTGCTAAGGCTCTTTCCCGGGGCCTTACTGTCTGTGACCAGTCACTCAAAGCAGCGCCACTTTGGGGAATCGCTCTCTTGAACAAGCCTTTAGTCATCGGCGATATTAAGAGGTAACTGACACTGGCACCGCCAGCACTTTCTCCGAAAATAGTGATATTGTTAGGGTCTCCACCGAAGTTGGCAATATTTTTATTCACCCACCTCAGTGCTGCTACTTGATCCTTCATGCCAGCATTACCAGGTACATCTTCAGTATCCAAGCTTAAGAAACCGAGAATTTCAAGTCTGTAATTAAAAGTGACGACTACGACGCCTTTTCTTAAGAGAAATTCAGGTCCGTATAAGTCATCATTACTGCCTCCGATCATGAAGGCGCCTCCGTGTACCCAGAACATGACTGGCAGAGGTTTATCCGGGTTTACATTGGGTGTATAAACATTAAGATATAAACAGTCCTCACTGCCGAGCAAACCAGCTTTTGTGAATGAGTCATATTGAATACATTTTGGTCCGAATTCTTTGGCCTCACGAACTCCATCCCACGGTTTCGGTGGTTGAGGTGCCTGGGGAAGAAAAAGTAACCAATGTAAATATTTTTAATTGCTGGCGTGGGTATCGGATTTTATTTCGATACATAAGTCCCGAATGTCTATAAATGTGTACAAGTTGCGAAAGTTTTAAAACCTTTATCAGCCCCGCTGACTACTTTTCCCGATATCCGTAGACCATAGGAGTACTTATCTATCACCCACAGTTTTGCAACTAAACTTATGCTTATACCGATAAATAGATCAAATCACAAGGTACAAGATCTTTTAAGATAATGAGAACGATGATTCACTCGATTATTTATACTATCTCTTAAAAATATAATTTATTATTTACACGTGAATAAGCAAAGTTGCTACATTATAATCCATCAGATGTAATAATGAAAAAATATTTGATAACTTCCTACCTAATTTAACATTAGAAATATATTTTTTTATATAATAAAAAAAATACCGATGAGATGAACGTCTTAAAATTCATAACAATTATGAATCATTACAATCGCTAAGATTTGTACCTTGAACCGCAGATCTCCAAGCGGTGGCTGAGCGAATGGAATGCCTTTAAAACTGCTGTACAACGTGCCTCCATACTCATTGTGTACCACCTCACCTTCCAGCAAACCCTCAGATACTCTCACTTGCACCATTATTACAACTTTTTTATTAAGAATACTTGACCAAAATGCCCGATTTGTCAAAATTAAAGTGGTTGCTTTGGAGCAATCATCCGCTTTAGACCAATGCCCAAACAACACTAACGTTTTTACGTTTTAATAACAAAAAATATATCATTTTATACCGCTTATAAACTTTGATTTGTTCCACCGTCTATCTGTTTATCATGTATAGATAGATATATTATTATATAATCAATCAATTAGTACTCTGTTTTTAAGATTTAGGTACATAAAGATAGACCGGGCGAGGCAAGGGTAGGCTACTAGTTTGATGATTTATGACAAAAACCAGAGATAAAAAAATATTTGCCTATGATGTATTATTACATCATAGGCAAATATTTTTTTATCTCTGGTTTTTGTTACTCGATTGCCGACCTTATTGCTTTTGTTTTAAGATCGTGGAATTAGACTGTGATGTGAATTTGTTGTATATTATGTAATAAGTAGGTGCGGCTTTACTATCTTCCATTGTATCCAATTTACGCACTTCTGTATAATTATTTAATTTCACATGATTTTTTTTCCGTCCCTTTTATCGCTCTACTAATGATTAATTGAATTAATGGGTCTGCTTTTTGTGAAGAAATTAATAAATATTTTTCTATGTATTTATGGCATTTTAAAAGTAAACCCAGAATATTTTATTATTGTGTTTTAAGTCTATATTTAAATCGTTGAGACTCGTGGTGTCATTAACTTATTACGTTACGTTTCATATTATTCGATGAAGTCCAAGGTGTTATGAGAGTCCATTTCGTGACGATGTGGACTTTGGTTCGACTAATGAGGATTCCGTCCCAATGTTGATCTACTTTTTACGCAGGTGTTCTTATACAGATTAGGACACCTGCGTCAAAAGTACAGTAAGACAGATCTATAATCGAAAAATTTTAATTGCAACTTCATTGTTTTTTGTCATATGTTTGCGCAATGGAATTTTTCAAGCTTTTTAGGTAAGCATGCAACTACTTGTCCGTCACGTTGATAAAAACATCGAGTCTAATCTTAATTTTAATCCTGAATTATTCTTAATGATTCATTATATTCTTTACAAGAAAATTACGCAATTAGAATAATTATTTCACAATTGTTACTGTGGAATGACCGACAGTTTACAGTTCAAAATTACATAACATAGGTACCTATTTATTCTAATTTCTAAACAAGATTCAGATTTTAAAGACTAGGTACATTCCGCCACATCTAAACGGCTGATGAAACTAACGCTCATTTTCAATATTCAATCTCTAGATTTGCTAACCACAGATATAATTTTTGACATTAGCCCCGTACAAGTAATGTCGAATTCCTATCTCACCATCAACAATCCCCGAGCCTTTTCCTATGTTGGGGTCGGCTTCCAAATTCCTATCTCTAGTAACAAAACCCCAGATGGATAGTATATTGGGAGCAGCCGTAAGAGGAATTAGGTCACCATGACGCGAGGTCACAAAATGGGCGCAGTCGTGTCATTGAAGAGCTCAATGTCAATAAACCGGTCTGTAGGAGATTTTTTAACGCTTCTATTTAGGGGGTTTTAAGACTGACATATTGCTTATTTGTGTTAAATATAACTTAAGAGTTGATAGGACATTAAACACAATATTATTTGCGTATTTTTTTACCCACAGTGGCAAATAACTACATGTAAGTGCTGCATAAGAATGAGTGCTGAATTAAAGTAATAATAATTTATCTATACTAATATTATAAAGCGGAAAACTTTGTTTGTTTGGTTGTAATGGATAAATTAAAAAAAACTACTGGACCGATTTTAAATATTCTTTCATCATTAGAAAGCTATATTATTTGCGAGTAACATCCAAACTAATATTATAAATGCGAGAGTAACTCTGTCTGTCTGTCTGTCTGTCTGTCTTTCTGTCTGTCTGTCTGTCTTTTCTTCACGCCTAAACTACTGAACCGATTTATGTGAAATTTGGTACAGACATAGTTTGAAACTTGAGAAAGGACATAGGATAGTTTTTATTACAAAAAAAATAAAATTATTCCGGACATATAGCGCCATCTATTGGTCAAATCAAAAATCTGCTGGTAGTCACTATTCCACGCGAACGAAGTTGCGGGCAAAAGCTAGTAGGCTATATTTTATCCCGGTGCGGGCAGTAGCTCCCACGGGACGCGGGTGAAACCGCGGGAAAACGGCTAGTCATATATATTTACGACACTTTACATAGCTCATACATGCTCTGATAAGGACTGGTTTCAATTTGAAAAGACGATGTTACATTCATTTAGTTCTCTTAACCATAAACAAATTAGATGGATGTTTACCAACACGTCTTCAAATAAAAATGCACGTAAAATATTCAACTTTTAATTTAATCAATACTCCGTATCAACATATTCTGGTGTATATTCTCTAAATATATCTTCCCAGAATTGGTACTCGTCATGATCTGGTGCCGTACCAGCTTGCAACTCGTTACCAATGTCCAAATAATCTTCTTTGTCTGCTGTATATGGAAGCCATTTCACTCCAAGATCGCCATTTGGAGTCGGGTTTCTGTAAAATAAACATCACATATCAATTTCTAGAAGTCATTTTTTGATTAATGTAGTTTTTGGAAGTCCAGCAGGTAAAAATAGTTTTTTTTTTTATATACACATTTATGTAGGTATACAATTTTGTACGATGATATTTTTAATATTTTGCATACGGTTCTTCAAACCATACAGATAGAATTGTGTTGCTGGGGATTTATTCCACCACTTCTTCTTCCCAGCAAAACACATAGGAAGTGGTAAAGGGCGGGCTATTTGGGGTCTGTCTTTTGTAAATTTGACCTTCAAAAAGTGCTGATTTTCAGCCTACTTTGAATAAATGACTTTTGATTTTCCACTTACCCATATTTTGCAAAGTTAGTCCAAAGCTTTGTGACTTTATTGATCAGTTCAAATGTTTTTGACTTCATATCGATTTTCTGTTCTAATGCTTTGCTATTGAAGATGTAAAACAAATCATCAAGATGACAGCTTACTTCTTTGCCATCAGTTATAGTGTTCAAACCCAACATGCTACACGTCATGTTCCTCTCAGATTTGCAGTTAAATGTATAGAAATAAAGCTTATTCTTCTGTGAACATGCTCTTGCGAATTTTACAGTTCCATATATGAACATTTCAGCCTTTTGGTATCGGGCAACTCGTTCCCAGTCAGTTTCAACCTTTTCATCATGCATATAAAACTTTTTGATCTTTTGTCCCGCCTCTATTTGCTTTTTCAATGAACAATTCAAGGCAATATGTTTAGGAGTAAAATAGTTATCCAAAGCATTTGCTTGTTCTAGCATTTTTGTATGTTCACCAAATACAAATAAAATAACACCATCGTCTTCGGTGTACCCTGTCATGACTTCAACTCCTTCGTGAACACCGTTTTTTAGGTAATCTGAAAGGTTTCCATGAAAAAATCCGGTTTCATCGCCGAATTGTTTTTCACTAACTATACCAAAGTTTAATTCGAAACCTGCACGAATTTGCTCAGAGAAAGAAAGAGGTACGTTTACTCCAAGCAGTGCTTCAACAGGCTGTGATTTGAAGAATTCGTAAAGACCGTTTTCATCATTAGATTTGTATCCTAGACGGTGTGCAAGCGCGAGGGCTCGCCTACGAGGCTCAAATACTTTAGCCCACCAGCAAGTAGGCACCCCACTTTGGCAGATAGCTCGCTTAAACAGCCCTTTCGACTTCGGAGATACTAGATGATAACCAACGCTTGCTCCTCCAGCACTTTCACCAAAAATAGTTATATTGTCAGGGTCCCCACCGAAATAGGAAATGTTCTTGTTGACCCATTTCAGAGCTTCAACTTGGTCTTTCATGCCTGCGTTACCAGGCACTTCTTCAGTGTCTAAGCAAAGAAAACCTAGGACTTCCAGTCTGTAGTTGATGGTGACAAGTATGACGTTTTGTCTGACGAGGAACTCTGGACCATACATGTCATCGTTGCCGCTCCCGGAGTAAAACCCTCCGCCGTGGATGAAGAACATGACTGGTAAAGGGTTGTTAGCTTTCAGTTGTGGTGTGTAGACATTGAGGTATAGACAGTCTTCGCTGCAGTCAGGCTTCGGTTGCATGAGAAAGTCTACCTGGCTGCATGATGGGCCAAACTCTTTGGCTTGTCGGACACCTTCCCATGGTTTTGGTGGCTGCGGTGCCTGCAACAAGTCATAATATCAACAATAGGTATTAATATCAAGGAAAATGCTATCATCTTGTCTTGTCTTCTATCTACACAAGATTTAATTTATAATTTCAATAAATCCCTCAAAAGATAAGTAATTTTGGATGATAAGATTGTACCACGCATAATCAAACTATTATATGTATTTATCTGTCTATTATTGCGGTATATGAGTAACTCTTATGTAATTAAATAATACCATGTAAATTATCGCTTGTTTACTACCGTATATTAAGATTATATTTGAAGTAATCAATCAATCAATCATTTTTATCATATCTAGACAAGTAACTACATATTTGTTTGTGTTTAGTGTCGCAATATCCGAGTCTATTAAATGACACTCTTTTAATATCTCGTCGAAGCCACGAATATTAATGTATCATGACGACTTTCCAATAATAATACCTACTTATTTCTGTGGATTCATACTGAAGATCGTATTGCAAGCAAATTCGCGACCTAGCTACATAGCGTTGCATCTCTTACCCTAACTTTCCCTATTCCTGTCTGTCTAATCAAAATGTTCTGTTTTGGAATAATAGTACCTACATTAAAAAATATATAGAAGCTCATTAATTATTAGGTAGGTACCTACATTCTTTCGGAAATACTAAAATTATAAAGTTACCTTGAACCGCAAGTCTCCTATCGGCGGCTGCGCATACGGTATGCCCTTGAAGCTGCAGAAGGTGCCTCCATACTCATTGTGTACCACCTCACCTTCCAGCAGACCTTCCGATACTCTCACTTGCACCATTATTAAAGTTTTACAAAATGTCCCAACAACACTTGTACACAATGTCCCAATACAATTGCACTGTAAAAAGGCTCGTTTAAAAAAAAATCCGAAATGTGAACGTGATGTATTTTGTCAATAAAAACTTTGTTCACAATATTATTTTGAAGATTATTTTGATAGATTTGGCAAAGTGTTCTCACATTTGGAGCACAAATCTAACTGACATAAATAATTATCTTAACTTGCTATCAGCTTGTTTTTAAAGCTCTTATGTAACATCTTAAAATAACTGACTACTTATACATATATGTACGGGTATAATTGTTTTTTCACGTGTGAGTTATCAAATAACCTTGATTTCTGTCTATCTCATATTTCTAGTAAGTAAATAAATAACTAAACGAACAATCATATATATTATATTAATATGAGTAGGACAGGTAAGTCACAAATAAATGACTATTCATCATGATGTAGTAAAAATTGATCATTGACGCAATTGATTTTCACAAGCATAAATAATGCTTGATCATTTACCTAAATACATAAGTAGGTACCTAAGTAAAAATATGAAAAGTCCATAGGTACCTATTTAATTCTTGATATGATATGATCATAAGCTAAGTTAGAGGTAGAAACCACGACCGACCTAGTAATTGTTATTAGGTTGACTTAACATTCCGCGGTTCTTCAGTAGATAGGCATACCTATTACCTATCAGCTGTTTGGTTATGTAACAGCATACATACCTTCCACACTGCCTTAACAGACAGCTTTTACTGACTGCCATAATTGGTTAACTTAGAGCAAGACTATATCATTCTTATTTGAACATCTTCGGCAGTCGTCACGGGTCAGTCTAAGCCAGAAAATCTGACAACCAGTTTTATGGTTTTATCAAGGAGGAAAGTTTACCTGCAGTCGCTCCCTGTAAAACACTGGTACTCAGCTGCACCCGGTTAGACTGGAAGCCAACCCCAACATAGGCAGGAAAAGGCAAATGTCTTAGGTACACAAATACATACTTCATCACACATTCTTCATTCTATTCTACATTTACAGTCTCAT
Organism: Helicoverpa armigera; assembly: GCF_030705265.1. Lineage (NCBI taxonomy): Eukaryota > Metazoa > Arthropoda > Insecta > Lepidoptera > Noctuidae > Helicoverpa > Helicoverpa armigera. Next base: position 1,340,620 of record NC_087126.1, read on the forward strand.
TAATCTTAGCTTCTCAAAATCAAATCAAAACAGATTTACATACAGACAGTGTTGCTACACTCATAAACAACGTGTCTATGCATATTTAGGGGTGACCAGCCTTCATAAATTGTATATTGCAAGCCGTTCTGTGCACGGCCCGAATAACGATGTATGGCACAGTTAGTGTTCCGATAGTGTAGTCTGTTTTACGGAACATGACTTTTGTTTACAACCTTAGTTGTTGATCGTCATATCTGTACAAAAATGCTGTTATTTCTGTAACTAGGGTGTTTAGGCAATAAAAAATGACTTGAACAAAATTAACATACTTCTTTTGCTTTAAAATTGCTTTAGATGTAATGTCTATGAAGTTATTGTTGTTTGAGGAGCAGTAAAAAATCTGTGCACTCTCTCATTACTGAACTGGGAACCTACTATGGGAACTCATTATAATTATAACTGGCACCATCTTCCAATAAATTGGCAACCCAAAAATATTTTCAAAGCGTCCATATTTAAAAATAACTGCTATTAAAAATACTTCCATATTCAAATATGTCGGATGTTGTCGGGTCTCCCCGGAGCCGCGGTTGTCACGCGCGCCCGCCAATCAGCGGCGATTGTTTGAATATGGAACGCGGGATATTCTTCCAATGTTCTATGTTTTAATTGCATGCTGTGACTAATGGCGGACTGTCGTACGTGATCTGATCATGAATTTCTTGTAATTATAATGTCTTTGTTTTATAAATTGTCTCATTATATTTAGTTATTCCCCTGATGAGGAAATGAGGAATATCTTTACTTAGAAAGCAAAAGTGACGTCGCTTTACTTATAATACGGATCTATTTGATTCTGATGAATGATTCAGAGGCTCTTATTCGCTTTGGTTACGTGCTTAAGTTAAGTTACCGTTTGAGTAACGGCGAAAGATATTACGTCGGCGTCAGTTAATTTGTGTGCTTTGATCTTACTGTCATCTTGGAAAAGAATGCTTTATGTATCCGCAAATTCCACCTTAATTACGTGTGCATAGATACTTCTTAATATATATTTTTTTTAGAAAATTGTGAACACAAAGTCTTTAGTCGGTGATACCTTAAAAATACCTGATCGTTGTTGCTGTTCATACTGATTTATGAGCCCGAACCAACTATCGGCCGACTAAAAGTGTTTAGTGTGCCCTTAACCTGCATAGGCAAACAAACCTAATATCAGAGTATCAGAGTAGTGATATTAAGCGGTATCTCTCAATCCACCGGTATTTAATAACAGTCCGGAACAGGTATTTGGTGCGGGGTGAATATTCAAGGAACGTTTGAATTGCAAACTGTTACAAGCGACCAGACTGGTTGACGGGGACGCTGGATGGAGTAAAGTAAGAGATGTAGCGAGAATAAACGAAAATAAGGACCTTTTTTTAACGACTTTAAAAATCATCAAATGATGTCGATGTCGTAGCCTCGGCAGGCCTTGGCTCTACTGGGCCCCGTTGGGGATGCTGACATCTCTTCGAGGAACAACGCGCGCCGCACCGTCGACACGGGAAAATAAGGACCTAAGATGGTATTAAATAAATTTTGTAAAGAACCCTTCTTCTTACGCAAGGTATAGCAAGGCAATATCTATCTTTTCTATCGTACCTGTAAAGCGCAGACCTTAAAATGTGTCGGAAGTTCACCTTGGGGGTTGCCAGCGGATAAGGAAACGAAGTGGTTTAGGAGTTGTCTTTATGTTATTTATACAAAAAAATTAGAAATGACTTCATCGTCTAATAAAGTAAAGATGATAAGGTGTCGTTGTTATGAAAGTAGTTTATTGTATAAAACCCCAAATAGGTTCTTGAAAAACTTCAACTTGGACCACACTAAAAGTGTTCAGCGCTGGCTCAAACTTCCTCCGAAATACATTAATTAATTATACACATTTGGTAATTCCTACGAATTTGTGTACTGTGCAAAAGTTGGCTATTTATTTGCCAGATTTCCATAATAGTCTGTTGTGTTAGCTTATAGGATTTTGGGGAAATCGAGTCGGAATGGAATCGAGTTCCTGTGTTTCTGTAGCTTGCTCGATTAAGTTTTTTATTCGATTTATTTTTTTATTATTTCATTGAAATATGAGTTCCTGCGTGTCGCTTATGTTTTTGATTAGATTTTTTTGGCCTGTGGAAAACGGCCTTAATAGATATGTTTTCATACCAGTTTCTGAAATTAGAAAAAAGGATTATATACATAGATTTTAAACCCAATCATTTTCTACTTATTGGTCATGATTTTCCGAATAAATTAAGAGCTCAAAATAAAACCAGTAAACATTATTTCCAAAAATGTGAAAATTATAAAAATCTATTTATGCAAAAAAAGACAATGGCTAAAAGCATCCTTTGATCGTTAAAGCGACTGCCACCATACATTATGGGTTACCTCGCAAATGAACGCTTCGGTACCCAAGACCCCGCGAAGGTTCAACATAACCAACATTTTTGACAACTTTCCGCCATGTTGAATTCGTTCGGCTATTTTCGGGGACACTCGGGTGTGTTCGATCAGTCATCTTTTGTGTTTTGTTCTAACATTATGCTTACATAGACTGATACAAATAAGCCTTTTATAAAACACAGACAAGCCAAGTCTCTTTTATAAACTTGGCATATTTAGAACTTTTCTTCATTTTTGATATTATTTTCTAATTTTAACATACATAATGTAGAAACGTAACAAAAAAGTGTAGATGTACGCTTCTACATTCTTGTTATATTTTTGGGACTATTGGGATTATTCGATACGATCAAAAGTAGTGGAATGAAGATTATAGATAGTGCCTGCTCTCCTACTATTGACGTTACTACACAATAGTTCTCACCTATTTACCTTCATAAATAAAGAAAGTAAGAATAAAGCCAGGTATGCAACAGGCGAAGGAATTGGGATACTCGCTGCGTTATATTAGATTCCATTATCTTGAATAGCGAGACGTGTGAGGACTTTTTCTTATATCTATTGGTGGCAATCAATATCTATGTTGGCTTGGCAGGTACGTCTGAGCCTATTCTGTAACCAAACCTTCACATTATACACTCACACACACTATACACCCACACACACGCAATCACGCTTTATTTTACAAAATATATTTTTTTCCACTAGTCACTTAATTTGACAGTCTAGGTTATTTTTGTTCACGAATGTTAACCGGGCACGGAATGGAATTATAATATTTAATATTTTGTCTATTAACATAGTATTAGAACCGACAGATACATACTCTTATAAAATGTTGTTAAAAAAATGAATGAGGCCATCTTATTAGCAAAAAATCTTAAAGGGTTCACCTTCAAGTAAAAGGGTATGGGGATCTTCGAGTATATAACCTAAAACCTTTCATACATAGTGAACAGGGTATATTTTCCACATAGTTATAAGTTTCATATAAATAATCCCACAATTTCCCGATGACATTAGCATAGGTAGATCCTTTACCCTTTCGAACGAATTTTCCTGACCACCGATATTCTTCCGAGCGTGAAATTGAAAATATGTTTCGTTTTGGGCGTTTGAAATCAAAATAAATAAAGAGTACTTGATTGTTCTATTTTACTTCCTGTCTCATAAACTGTTAATAAATGTGGAATATGAGTTCCTATCGTGAACTGTTAATGGGTTGTTAGATTTCCTTATTATGCCCACTTGTATGAATTTCTACAAATTACTTGTGTAACATTTGATAACTAAACAGGCAGAGGGACTATTATTTATGAGTCTTTTTCACTCGCGACGCAAAAAGAGTGTTTCGTATTTGTCTGCTCGAGGCACCGTAGCTCTTAAACGAATGAATCAGCTTGGGTGTAGTATTTTAGATGTAAGTTTGTGTTCCGGCGGTAGTTCTTAGACATATTTCATTGAAATCGGCTTATTTAAAGATGTAGAAAAGAAAATTTACTTGGTTTAATTAATAAACCCAGTTTATTTTTCCCTTAACTGTTGCTGTAATGGAAACTGGCCATAAGGATGCATTCTGGACACAGGTTGCATCATCACTTGCCGTATTGCAGTTTAAGAAGCATCTAAGGTTAAATTAATACAACGAGCTGGTCTTTATCTAACGGTATTACTATTCTGAACAGATACTTCAAACGATGTGGTCATTCTTTAATGTGGTATCTAAAGAAACTTTGTATTAGAGAATTTCGTCCATTTTAGTAACAGATTTTGCCCTTCAAGGAATCAGTGCAAGTGTATTCGAGGTTGTAGTGATATGAGGGGTTAAAATCAGCTGTAGACATACATAAAAGTATATTTAGAAGGTGAGTATATCTTCATCTGCATACAGGATTCTTTTATAAGGTTCCACAAGTATCTACTTTATCGTGTAAAGGGTGTTGTGCGATATAATCGTACGACAAACTTAGAAATGTACAATTCGTGGGTCCATTGTGGCCATTCTTAGGTTCGCATCAAATAACTATCAACTCTAAAGTTATTTATTTATTTATTTAATGGTTTTGTACACATAAAACACAAAGAAGAATAAATAATAGGAACAATAGTACAAGTTAGTCATTTTGACGCCTGATAAAGGAGTGTTTTGTTAATTTTATTTCTACGAAATTATTTATTTGGAGCGAACTGTAACTAGGTATCCAAAATGCAATATCACGAATGAAAACTCAGTTATTTTCCAGAATTAAACCTGAAACGAACTGTTTTCTTTTATGAACGCAATTACATTTAAAAACAACATTCCGTTTATATGCAATCCTGTAAAAAAAATTAAGTACTGTTTTGCCAAGCGCACGGGTCATTTATTTTTCATAATATTCACAACAGTCTCAATATACCCAAGTTCCTGAAAGATGACTTGAAAATCTTATAAAAAAGCGTAAAATGAGTTTTATTTTGGAGTTTAAACTGTAAATTCCATTAAAATACCATCTCACATACACGCGGACATGTTACACGGAAAATGCAAGTCTTCGTAACTCTAGACAAAATTTCTAAAGCTACAATGTTGATAGTTTCGTAAGGTTGATAGTTTGTCTACCGAGGAAACGTCTTAAATCTCTGTCTAGTGTCTCTGGACACTACTTTATGTGCTGTCTTTCAACCATACTATGTTTCGACAGTCAGTTTTGAGTATCAAAACATAGAGTTTGCTCTATGACTGGTGTCTGTACCATTGCTAAGTAATAGCATGCAAAAATAAACTGTTTCACAATTAAAAAAAAAAAAAAAACTGTGGTTATACAACAATATTAATTAATCGGTGATCATAGTGTTAAAAAGGCTGTGTAAAAATGATCTCTAGAATCTTACAAAATTAGTTCAATAAAAATAAGTTTCCAAATAACTTAATCCGGAGTTCACGGCTAACAAAGAATAGAGCGGAGATTTCAAATAAATGTAATGCGAAAAATTTCCTAAGTCGTTCACTTTGAACCGGTTAGAACCGGATAGGTCCGGTACGTGCCGGTGTGAACTAGTTAAGGATTATTACCGCGATGTAGGGCGTTTACGACTGCGCTTTTCTTCCAAAGTGTAATTTCCTTCGAGGCGCTTTTACTTTTAAAATGTATGGCTCTGTTTACTGTTTGTGTTGAGAATTTTTGCGACAAACAACGAAATTAAGAAGAAAATTCGGTTAGATAAAAGTTTGATACACACGAAGTTTTTAAACATTATGACATGTCTACTAGATTTTGTTCTCGAGTTCGTTAATAGAGTCATAGAGCGATTCTTTTTATAAACTATGTATAAAAGTACAAACAAACTGTAGTTCATAAGATTAGTACCCATATATTTGTCCTATCTTAGTTCAACTTGACTCCAAAACTGACAGCAACCTCAAAATACATCATTTGTTCCAAACTTCATAGTGCAACAATGTAACAAACAGACAGACCTTATCACTTTGAGATCAATATAGATTAAAGCAAGCTGAACAAAACATTTCAGTCCCAATTAAGGTCGTTCTCGTCCACGTGTATCGAATAAATCCTATTACAATAAAATTATCCGGAAAGAACGGAATATATGGAAATTGTATTCTAACGGACTGTTTCTGACCTAATTCTTTATCTAGTCACTGGTTGTGTAGAAGTTGCAAATGTGGGTGCTGAAAATTGAATCATGGATTCGATAGCCAGTTGCCGAAGTAATTAGTTTATTCTTTACTGCACACATAGGTAAACACATTTTGACACACAAATAACAGAGAGATTATGCACAACGGCTTAACCCAGAGTTGGATTCCCTTACAGTGTTCCCTTAGTGTATTCCTTTGGAGTGAAAGAGTGATTTGAATTAGACGTGTTTAATCACTATGACTGTGATGGTAACGATAACAATATATCGTTTCTTCCCCTTTTTGTTACTACACATTGGAGGCCGTCAGGTGGTTTTGAGAAAATCCTGACACTCGTCTTTTGTGGCTGCAAAATTGTTCAGAAACGTACCGCGACCCTGTTAAGCGAAGGTTCTTAGAAGAAACATAGACTAGAGAAACTCTCTCTCCAGGGGTTGTCATGGGTCATTTAATGATTTCCTAGAGAATGGTCAGGTTTGCTTATTGTCTAAAAGGGACTCTCGCATTTACAACTGTAACTAAACTTTCATTTAGTTAGCAGTAAACGGATTCAAATCTCACACGGATTCCTTTGTATGCTAATCTTTTGTTTTGCAAGGTCTGTTTATAGTTTCGCTACATACAAAAGGGTCCCAAACAAATTGAAGTTAGTCCAATTTGTATGAACTATTGAACTAGTTAACACTTTTTTAATCAAAAGTGTGACGTGATATATTAGAATTTTTTTTTTACCTTAATTATATTTTACGGTGAAAACATATCATGGTTTGTAATTTGTAGAGAAAAACATGAAAAAAGTTGACACAAAAAGCAACTCTGTTTTTCTGACCGGCTTTCAAGCCAGAACTACTGAACTAATTTCGTACACAGAGTTAAAATGTAACTTTTTATCAGATTAGAGTTCTATAGAATCTCTGGAAATAGTAGTGATAAATAAAAATCATGGGACCGATAAGTAAACCTTTCTTTAACTGCAGGTTTCTTGAATTGCATAATTTACATGAAGCTTAGGTCAAAATTCAATTTTCAATCGTAAAAGAACGGATGGATAAGTTATTGTAATCCACAGCAAGTGTTCTATAATCGTCCTTTACACTATATATTCAGAGCTCAAGTGATGGAGAATATATACGTTCAGCTAACTGGGTCAGCGGTATCATATTGCCTGCCCTGTCAAAATGTGATTGATCTCTCCGAAACTGTGCTGTGGTAATCTCTCTATACTTTATACTTGTAAAACTAAACATATTATTTTTTTCTTTAGTAGATATAATTTAGAAAGCTGCTATATTTCTATAAAATGTGTTACAAAGTACACGGCGACAAAAATCGGTAAAATGTTTAAGCACTCTGCTATTGAATAATTTGCTTCAAATTATTTTATTTATGAGGCTTGGGTGATAAAAAAAAAGAAATCGGTGACATTATAAAAAAAATATTCCAAAACGTTTTATAGTACCTTACTAATTATTCAAATTACATCGTAAGCGACACTTCAACATAAAGTTAAGCATGTTTTTTCCGGATTTATTAAAAAATCCCCGATTACAATCTTTCAGGAAGTTATTTTCAAGCGTTTAGTTTAATCGCCATTACGTTCACTTACATACCATTAACTGTGTGATACACATACTGACCCACGCACAATATTGTTCAATGGACAACCAAATGGGCAACCTACCCGATTCTGCCAATTTTACCAATCGACCATTAACCTTCCACTATTGTGATAAGGTTGAAAATCTAATGAAAAAAGACAGATTGAGGTAGGTTGATTTCACGGAGGATGGAAAAATAGAGGAGATGCGGCACCTTCTTGTAGGTCAATGCAACGCACGGAAGGCGTGATCAGTTACTAGTACTAACGAAGCGTTTGGGATCCTTGACAAATCAAAACTAATCTTTCATTGATTGATTGATTGGTGATTTTATTTTGAAAATAATGAGCTGATTCTATAGAAGACGTTCTGTAGGGAGTAACGTTCCTCGTACATCGAGCACCTGCATTTTAGCGCGCTAATTCCTTAGCAGATTTTGCGTTTTGACATCTCCGTTTTTAATTTTATTCTCCTGGTTGGTGTGCTGTCTGTACCACAGTATCGCGATGGAACATAATAGTTGTAGCCTCGGCCTGCACTCACAAATTGCACGCTTCAGCAATTTTCCCGTGCCATTATATGCGTGTGTGTATGTGACCTTCTATTGTTATGTGACAAGTTTGTTTGTGGGTGTTAGACTAGGTTGACCCCCCAGTGTTACTTGTGTTTTACAACGGTATTTTTTTATGGAAAATTAAGGAATATATTTTTATTTTGGAGGTTACTCTATATACCAGAGATACTCTATAGTAGACCAGATACTTATGTGCTTGTTAAAGAGTGTATCAGTTTACACAGTTTATAAAAGTGTGTCAGTTTTAGGGTGCAATTTTACCACGACGTGAAAATTCATGCCCATTTTCAAATTTCTATACTCTATACGTTACTAATGTTACAAACAGACACTCGTATTCTATTTACTTGTATGTAATTGTACATAATGTATCACAGGTATGTTTGTGTGTGCAGGCGAGCGCGCGCTCGGTCGCCGCTGGAGGCGGGGCGCGGGTGTCGGCGCGGGCGGCGGCTCGCCCAGTTGACAGCATGCTCATCGCGCTCAACGACTCCAACCTCACTGACCTGGCGCTCGGCCCCGACCTGCCCACCAGCCCCTACAGCCTCGCGCAGAAGATCATCATCGCCATCATAGCCAGCGTGCTCTCCGTGCTCACTGTCGTCGGCAACTCCATGGTCATGATCAGCTTCAAGATCGACAAGCAGCTACAGACCATTAGCAACTACTTCTTGTTCTCGCTCGCCGTGGCTGACTTCGCTGTGGGCCTGATCTCGATGCCGCTGTACACGATGTTCACGATCTACGGCTACTGGCCTCTCGGGCCTCACGTGTGCGATACGTGGCTCGCGCTGGACTACCTCGCGTCGAACGCCTCGGTGCTCAACTTGCTCATCATAAGTTTCGATAGGTACTTCAGTGTGACGCGGCCGTTGACCTATAGGGCTAAAAGGACTACACGAAGGGCGACGATGATGATAGGGGGAGCTTGGGGGTTCAGTTTGCTGTTGTGGCCGCCGTGGATTTACGCGTGGCCGTACATCGACGGCGAGAGGAAAGTGCCACCGCACGAGTGTTACATTCAGTTCATAGAGACGAACCAGTTCATTACGTTCGGGACAGCCATCGCGGCGTTCTATGTGCCAGTGACTGTCATGTGTATACTGTACTACAGGATATGGAGGGAGACCAAGAAACGGCAGAAGGATCTGCCCAATCTGCAAGGAGGGAAGAAACACGATTCCTCTAAGAGATCTAATTCTAGGTGAGTTCTAGTTTATACTTTAATACTATATTTAGTTCTAGTTTGATATAAAAATCCGTTTAGTAGATACTGAGATGTAACCTAAGGAACAGAAAATATTTGTCTCTAGAAAAGATTGTGGCTTTAAAATATCCTGCATACTGCATATTTCATAGTATTCCAAACGATTTTGATGTGGGCTATATTTATGGTTATTCCCAAAGCTTTCTAGGAGAGAGTTCCTAGGAAATATTGATGATAGTAGTGGTATGACGGATCAGATAGAAAGAGCATATTTCAGATTGCACGGAATGTGAATAAGTCTTTGGAGCATCTGTCATATAAGTACCTATGGTAAAATTAGAGAAATAATTAAAATAATTAAACCAGTATACATTTATAGGAATGTGTATCTTAATGGTAAGTAATTAGGTTGTTTTCTGCATAATGCTTGCAGTGTTGGAACGGTGCCCGATGAAAACGTACTTACAGACATTGTCTATTAAATTCAGCCCTAATTCCATAATTGGCGAGTTGCCTGTAGAACACAATATTGGGTCTATTTATAATTCTAAAATAATAGGATAAATTATTGGTATTCATTATGTTATTCTGTTAAAAGCATAATAATGAAGAAAACATTTTAAACTGATTACTTCACACACCCGGACAAAAAGTAACAAATAGTGTTTCCTACTAAATGGGCTAATTCTAACACATTTTTTCAAACCGAACCAGTAGTTCCAGAGATTAGCGCGTTCAAACAAACAAGCCCTTCAGCTTTATAATATTACTAAGTATAGATAGATTAGATTATCCAATTACTCAATATTCGTAGTGTAACTATCCAGCGAGTAGGCACATAGTTGATTGGGTCTCAAGCGATTTAACCATGAAGAACGAAATGACTAGTGGAGGTGCCATAACGGAAAATTTCCTAGTAAGTAGCGCGCCAAAATGCGGGTGTGGTTCGGGTTTCGAGGGAAGTTACTGTCTCCGCCTGTCTACATTATAACCCGCCTATTTTGTAGTATCAATTATCTCTGACAGATGTGTCAAAGAACCCGAACATCGCGTTAGTTCACTCGTAACTGATCGTCATGGCCACCGTACGTATTTGACGTAGTAGGCCCTGACCTACCCGCATTATGGCATCTCCGCTTATCCTGCCCTACTCCGTGGATTTATGTAACACAAAGCGTGCGCAGGTACTCGCTCGGTAATGGTAATCAATCAGTTACCGTAATCGTACAGTTATTAACACGTCGATACATTGATATGCTTTGAGTAATCGGTACTGTGATTCTCGGAGAGCAAATTGAAACTTATCCTTGTGATGTAAGGAATTAAGAGGAAAATGTACCTAGCTCTGTTTCGCTTTCTCGGTTAAATGATGTAACTATTAGACATTGAAACCTGAGAAAAGATTCCGGGTATAGAACTACATGGGGTAACTATATTATAGTAGGTATTTTGCTTTACCTAATGGTGACGTAACACAATATTCAAACGTAAGTAAGTGTCTTCCCTATTATAGTTATCGGCACGAATCTTGAGCTCTGATCTTCACCTGCGCAGAAGTAATTTATTGGGTCCCTTTTGTGGTATAAAGTGAGGCGCGGATGCGGGCTAAAGCGGTGATTGGTAAATCACTTCTGCGCAGATGTAGGTCAGAGCTCAAGATTCGTGCCGATAACTATATTTATTTGTATGATGAACAAAAAAAACGTGTCCTATATTATTTTAGGGTTATCTAAAAGACAGACTTATTAATTTTTCTCAGTCATCAAGTCTACCCAATTTACAGCACTTTCACACTAGGGGAGTTTCGTTCGGTTTTCCGAAGTGACATTGCTCGGTTCTATAAGGGCGGCGTCAAAGCACTGTTAGGACATCAAACTCAACAGTAACCACTTTAAAACCCAAAGATGCACAAACATATTTATTAACCAACAAACTCACAAACTCAGCATCTCCATTAATTTACAGGACTGTCACAAAACGTCCTTATTCCTGCTGAAACTGACATCGTATGAGTCGCCATAAATTTCAATTCTATCACAGCGAGATGGATATTAATGGTTCAAGATAGACGTAGATCTGCCCCACACCTGTCTGAGGAACTCAGATTAACTGCTTAACCTTTAAAAGCATTTCCTTGTTGGTTAGTATGGATTGGTTACTGATTTACCCTTTTGGAATAATCTCGTTTTCTTTATGGGATAATTCTGGTGGGCAATCGTTGTGAGGTGCGGTGTATGGAAAAATTTAGCGATGGAAAACCAATGTTGACTTCAAAGTAGTTGTTTTTTGAGACCGTCAAATTAAAATAGAATGTCGTATGCATCAGTCTATAAGTTTCTTGTTATCCGGGTTCGGCAAGTTGACTCCTTTGGACGAGGGTTTTAGTATAGGGAATAAATAGGATTTCTATAATAGGTAGCTAATATAGATCTGGAAAATTTAGAGATATCTACAAAAAACGTGATGCGGTAATATTATCATTCCGTTTCGCAGCCTATAAACAAAACTACCAATATTCTTACCAATTTCCGTATTTATAGTGCTACTTAAACTCCTATAGAATATTCTGGAACCGTGCTAGCCTACATTATTAAATTAGCCTAGCAACATCAAGTGTGGCACGTGTGAACATATACCTTGTTATATTATGCATGCGTGCTTTCGGAGCAAATAATGTGTATTGTTGTCTGCATTGTAGAATCGTTTGTATATGTGAGGTAATTGTGATTATATCCTGGTTTCAGCATAGTTTAACAGCTAAAATACTTGAAGATTCAGGCACTTATTTTATAACTTAATAAAATAAATGGTTTTGAATTAGATCTTAAGTTTCGGAAATAATAGACTGAACGTTGGACTAAAATGTATTAAAAATGAAGGAGCTTTCCAATTGGTTGGTTTTTTAATAGTAGTTCTTTTTTTCGATACGCCTTTCTTTCTGAGTGTAGGAATTACGAATCTATCACAAACTAAAAATTGAGAAAAAACTAAATGAATATGTCTATAGTTTGCAATTAAAACATGTACACTCAAACGTCAGCCACCATCAAAATAGAATAAATAAAATAATCTCTCCAGCTACAATCCAGCACAAAGCGCTGTAAGCAATGTCACAGGACCGCTGTTATTCATTGTGCATCACAATACGCTTTGATACAAGCCTTCAAAGGACTTAAGTCACGGCCGCTTGAGCGATTCAAGCGCTGGAAGGTTTCATATACTTTATTTTATGAGATGTAGTGCTGGTTTGTGAGGAATAAGTTTTGGATAAAAATAATTCTTGCTAGTATTAGGTATATGCGAAAGTAACTCTGTCTGTCTGTTGAATGCCTAAACGACCAAACCAATTTAAATGAAATTCGGTACACAGATAGCTTATAGATTAAGAAAGGACAAGGGCTACTTCTGATCCGGGAGTGAAAAAAATTTTCCTATAAGGATAGAATGTGCTAGACAATTTATTGCATAATGAACTTAGGTAATTGATACACATTTTGTAAAGTAAATATATTTAGTTTTCTTTTGTGTTTGTAAGAAGTTACATTTACAAATAAATACTTTTAAGTTTTTCAGTACATTCACCACCACAAGTGGCTAGGTTGCGAGCGTTTGCCAAAATTGCGAGCACGCAACTACTTTATTCAGTCGTATATCTTGAAAATTGGACAGGTTCAAAATTCTCGCTCGCCCGAATATCGGGAAAGTAGGGCACGAATCGAATATCCGAACCCGCTAAGAGAAACGTCGTGTAAATATAAGAAAAATATAAGAAACGCAAACTTTTCTTCTTCGCTTATTGGAAATTTTTAAAATGTTTTGTACAGTTTGTTTGGAAAACTGAAACTAAGAATGGTATCAACGGTTGTTAATGCCTGTACTATACAGTTCGGAATTTTCCTCTTTGAGCTTGGATTTAAAACATAAAAATTTCAGAAAACTTCAATTTTATAAGTTCCTTTTATTGTTTGCAAACGGTTTAGCCTCAACACGAAAAAACATTTTAAATCCCGTAACTTGATTCAACCATTTAACATGTTAGACACAAACACATATTTCTTCGAATGCATTTGATATATAATATACCTAAGGATGAAGACAAACAGTAGATCTCCTTTACTAGCGGTTAGTAAAGAAAGTACATTTTATTTTGTCTCACAAACCACAATTCTTTCAGCGTTCATTTTCTTTGTAACACAAGAAATTGCATTTGTTTCTAAGAACTGTGTCTCAGGTTTGTCTCCAGACAGAATTCTGAGAACCTAGTATGTTTACTCACAAGATTTATTCAGAAGCTCAATAACCATACTGACTACTTTATAAGGGCTATGTCTGGCAAAAAATATATTATGAGAGATTGATCCTCAGCTGCATTTATTTTGACTGGATGCCCCATCCCTATTTTTGGGAGTATAAAAAGTGCGATGTAACCCGATGAAACAAATCTACCTGAATATTGAAACGGTACCTTGTAGCTGACTGTGAATATAATATTATCATCATAGCAGGCAATTGCTGTCCACTGCTGAAAGTAACATAGCCCTCCCCCAATGAGCGTCAACCATCCCCGTCTTAGTTAGCCCGAATCTATTCGCTGCCCACAACTATCTTCAAATCATCGTCAATCTTGAAATTATTTTATAGTTTTTACTGATCCATCAATACTCATGTTTACCAAAATAGTTGAAACTCAAAAGACAAGGTGAGAAAATCGTCATCAAACTATCTAGCACTCCAGTCTTAACACTAATAGTCCTTGTATACCATCTCCAACAATGTCATGAGTGCCTAGTACTCGCTCGACTGCCGTGCGTCCTTTGTGCGAGTTCGCCTTTGTACTCGCTTGTCGACGTTTGACGAAGGGTGCGTGAAATCGCGATCATACGCATTGCCCGCTTGGGAACTACGATTTGTATGTGAAGAGAATATTTTTGGGTGAATCAGAAAGTTTGGGGAAAACCAAGACAGTTAAGACAGTTCGAAGATAACGCGGGGATGTTTTTGTTCAGATTGGGGTGAATCATTAAAAAAGCTGTCGTGTTTTGTTTTTCATAGAACTAATGAGCGTAGTTTGCTTTTAGTATTGACAACGTTTTCTGACTGATCCAAGTTTACTTCCCTCAAGTCTACATCGGAACCGCTTCCTAATGTTTCTTCGCCACTTTGATAAATGCAGCGTTTTGCTACAACCACATCTTATCATAAATTCAGAGTAGATGTTTCCGCTAAGAGGTATTTGTTCTTCAGCAATATGTATCATTTATACCATTTTACACCACCTCAAAGTGTTTTTAAAGTTTCAGATTTTTCGTTAGGAACACGTGCAATATTTTTCAGTAGGAAGATCCGAAGTAATATTGATGTATCATGTTAATAATGTTCGTAAAAGTTAATGTACAGCCCACCAAGACTTTTACACTAGAAAAAAACTTGTTATTAACTTTCCAATTGCACCAATGATAATTCCCATTGTAACACAAAACCTCAACCCACATCCGCTTCCATAGCATCCACTCAGCAACATTGATCAAAGTGTCACACTTTGTCTTGTCTAAGCCTCGGCCTGCATACGTGTAATAGCGTTATGCTCTCCTGGTAATCTGCCTGGCACAACCAACTTTTATCCTCAAATGATGAAGAGGCTAGCCCGATGGGATTTTGAGCCTGGATTTATTTAAACGGCGTTCTTTATGGATCTAAATGGTCTTTTTATTCGTGGAATATGGATTTATTTCTGTTGTTGTTTTTATGTGCTTTTCCAAATAAGGTGATATTTTCTCATCCAAACAGTTAATTCCGAAGACTATGTTAATATTTCACGGAATACGCATATAACCTAAATCTTTTGCACTCTAAAAATCAAGGCAACTGCGTCTTAGTTCCAGTCATTCTTCAGTTAATATTCTCCGCAGAAAGGCAACAGACTTACTAGTTAATGTAACAAGAATAACTATGTAGCAGAAGGTGGTAAAGTCTCCAAGAATTAGGTCAAATGTCTGGAAATAAATGGAGGCAATGAATCACCTGCATCTTACAAATATGGCCTTGTAGCTTGTAAGTTAGGTAATAAAGTCGTTGTGTGAAGGAATTTTATTATGATTCATTATTATGATAAGATTCTGAAGACAAGAAGAAATAAAATACACACAAGTAATATTAATATGCTTTGGTTGATAGAACCACATAGTACATTCTATATAGCATGACTATAGGTATTTTTATATTCTACACATTTTCATCCCTCTCTTGGTCAATTACAATATGCTCAATGCTTTTCCTTGCGATTTCATTAAGCATTTCACCGCATTCAGATAGAACTTCTGTAACCGAATAAAAACTATTCTAATTACTTTCTCATTGGATCAGGTGGAAAAGCGTCTATAGAAAAAGTCTTAATCAGATCAGTGTTTTACCGAGCATAAGAGAAAAACACTTATTCTATAGTTAATTAGAAACTGTGTTTTATTAGAAAATCAAATCTGTTAAACCAGATAGTTCTACAATCTAAAATACCCCAACACATATTAGAAGCTAAAATATATCGCTTCCAACCCGTGCACTCATATTTCAACCCTTCGAAGATCCAATAAAAATACCTATCGTCTGAAAGCCTTTAAAAATTTCATCGACCGTACACCTCTGGAGGCACCCATTTAGTAGGGGAACTGGGGGAATGGGGGACACTCCCCCTTTTACGGCGAAGTGAAAGACATTACTCTTAGATGCGTCTGGATTTATGTGTTTCGAGAACGTTCCTTGATACATATTTGTATGTGAAATTGTGGAGCAATTTAAATTTAATTTGAGAGTTCATATTGTTACCGCTGCGAGCTTATGCTGTCCTGGTAATGAGTGATGATGCCTCGTTAGTCTCTTGAATTGTGTCTCATTTGTTTGGTAAAAATAACCGAATTATGTAGATGACAATTAAGATTGTTGTTATTAGGAAATTAAGCTTTGTATGTGCATGTAAGTGCTCTGATTTTTGATACGCAAACTTACGTATTTCAGCTATTACAATCCCAATCACAAACATCTTCTTTGTTGCTATCCATGTTTATAAACAAAAACACAATTTATCTTGTTGTTGGTATAATAAATGCTTGATTTGCCAAAATTCTCCATACATTTAGCAAAACGATTTCTTTGAATTGAATCTCTCCAAATTAATTTCAAATACAAATGATTGGTGAACACTCAATTACGTGAACAGTTTGAAGAGAAACGCCCAAACCATTCAATTAGTCTAATTGAACAACAAATAACCACAAAATGATAAAGCAAACAAACTATTTGCTATTTGGTCAATTGTTCATACATTTAAATGAAAAGGTGGAAATGTGGGTGATCGATGAATTACCGAATAACCAAATATCGTGGTTTTACGAATGGAACGGTTTCAAAATATAGGTTTCACTCGTATTTCGTTTGGTGCTATTAACTATGTAGGGAGAAAATGCAGAATTATTTACTAAAAGATTTAGGTCAGTTAAATAAAGGTTTATTACTAGGCAAACTGTTTTATTTATATTAGTTTTTTAGAGTTGAACACTATTTCTTTAGAGCGACGTAATGAACGGTTTTGCCATCTCAAAAAACATACCGAAAAATACATAGCAACGAAACTTCAAAACCACAGTATTCCAATGACACACGTGCGAACTACCGATGAGTCATAAAACCTCAGTTTTTGTTCACATCCCGATCTCGTACATTCATACACTAATGAGGTTTTCATTCAGCGCCATCGTAAGTGCTGTTGGCAAATATAATTGCATACACGTGACGACTATGGGAAGCAGCAAAGTGCATTAGACTGTGATAAAAAATGCTCTTGCATTTGAAAAACATCTGTGACGTTGGAATTTTAGATTGAGTTCACATTCTGGCTTTCTACATTTTTTCTACTTTTTATTTACTACTTATTTTAGATACAAAATTACAATGTAATTTTAATTATCAAATAAAAATTCAATGGTAATTGTTTCAAATCTTTTAAGAGAATTCCAATTACATATATGATCGAAAATTGGATCGAAGGATCAAGTCTTCTAGATTATGTAGCTTTCTTGGTAGCAAAAACAATTTCTGCAGATCATAAATTACTACTCATTTCTACCACTTAGTATTAAACGTACAGTCTTAAAAAGTCTTATCTCTTATGCTAGGTTTTAGCCATCGATCGTCTTGAAAAAAGTTAGTGGTCTAAACCTAGCACCGGTTCTTTTAAAGTCCACTTTTTACATTAAGGTGCAAAGTCTGTCAGATACATATAACACATAATCTTATAGGCAACGGAATAGTCAGGTCCCTTAACAGCTCTTTAGCGAGTAATCTCCTGACTCCTGTGTGTGAGTTAGGTGTTGTCCCTCAAATATATCTTCAAGTCTGTCGAGTGCAGTTTGTTTCAAACTCTCTGAAGCCATCATAAGTTTACGTGGATGTTTGAAAGGGACTGGGTTAGTGAAATGTATAACTACTATGTTTGTCGTTTTAGTGAAGGTTATATTATCTCGCGTTTGACGAAGTTTATTTTTCTATGGTACATTTTTTATGCTCGCTAAACAACATAATTATCATATTTATTAAGTGGGTTTATTTCTGACGGTTTTTTAGTTTTACCATAAAAAGATATAAAAGGAAATTGGAAAGTGTTAAATTGAATAGTTGTGAAAGATAAAAGCTACATCAGCTTAATAAACTTTCGAAACTACATAAGAGTCACACTACCCCATCCTTCACTGAGCTCTACTAAACATAATATAAAAAGGCCACAAAAGGGCCACACCTAGGCCAAAGTCCTCGCATTTCTTGCGTCATTCGATCTCTTCAAAGGGACAGCTATAGATATTCAAAATTAACTTCGATTCAATGGACTCGACGCGGTCCTTTGGGCCAAAATAAAAATTCACCCTTTAATCGGATCCCAGGTATTTTTGGGCCTTAGGCTTTTGATGTAATATTAAACAAAGTGTAAGAATCTTGTTTATTAGTGGACGGGTTTTGCAGGTAATTTGAGCAGGAACTATGTTTTTATTCTTGGTGATTAATAACCTTGTTAGTAGATAATTTGTTTGAAGAGTTTTTCTAGGTACACTTAAAAAAATAATATTGTGTTCTTGTTTCTGTGAATTCTGAATTGTCGCGTTTGAAAATAAATTCCATGGAACTTCTCAGTCATTACTTTTTCGTAATAAAATTAACATAAATACAGTACACAGGCATTTATTTTGTACTTTTCCTTGCAAAACGTCCATCGTGATTCTCCTAGATTTATCGATCTCACAGCAACAAAAATACAAACAAAACAAAACACAGAAATAATCTTCCCAAGTTTGTTCAGCCAAAAACAAACACAAGTGCTGAAATTTCATTTAACTTCAGGAACCGTTAACTCAAAACTACATAGAAGGCAAATTACATCCACAATGAACGGAGATGCCTGCTAAGTGCATTTCTGACAAAGATGGATGATCCTGACTTGCGATCTCACCGCCCCCTACAAATTTATTGGGGAAACTCTCACAGATCCGATAGGAATGTATGAGAAAAGTTCGTTTGAGCATCTGCGGTGACATTCAAGGACAAGTAAGGGCACTAGGAAACTTTATTTGTATTTATTACCTTTTACTCTTACAAGGAAAGAAAAAAGATTAGTATCAATTTGAGTCAGTAAAAGCTGTTATTTAGAAAAGTTTTTGCTCCTGAGTTCTTTAGAGCGGTAACCGTGGCTACGCGGCGTAGTACTGTTGCTACGCGCGTAGTCACAAGGTTACGTAGTCGTGTACATTCGACTACGAGGACGCAGTTATGAATTTCTGTGTATGCGCTTTTACTATCATACACACAATAGATTTACGATCTTCAGTGTATGGAAATAAGGTTTATTTCGCGCTGTCGATGCTGAAAGGGCATGTGCTTTGAATCGAGTGCAGCGTAAACCGTATTTTAATGTGATTTTGGTGGGTCACTTTGAGCGAATGTTTCCTTTGCAATGCATGGACAAAACCAATAGACTTCATAGAGGATAGAACAGCACTATGTTAAACCATAAATTACATTATACATAGCATAACATATATGTACTACAGGATATCTAAAATCAAATTGTTTGTATTAATTCACGCGGAATATAAGCAAAAAGCTACGTCAACATAAGAATCAATAAATATCTGTTTTAAATATTCCTGTAACAAACATCATCCGTCATGATTAATGAAAATATCTATTACATAATTTTTCGTATATTTTCTTCAAAAAACCAGCCATACAATTGACCAATACCCATACAGATTACGCAACAAATACTTTCGAAATAACTCCCATTGACAAGTCAGTTTCGACCATTCTGCATTTTACGGCCTATATTTCAGGCTATCGATTTGTTAGGCTGGCTCGTAAAAAATAACTTTGTGCCGACATCGGACGTAATACATTTATCCCTTCGAAGTATTGGTGCCGTGTCGGACTTGACGATAAATGTCGGTAAAGGGGGCACCACACTACCATACGTTGACTTTGAGTTTTACTTTAGTTTGTGTTAAAGAGTAAGCTTTTTCGATGTGTAGTGATGGATGTGTGGTAGTGTGTGATCCGCTTGTTTTCATGTAGACTGTTTAGGCAATTGTAACCTACATACTAAGTATATAACGAAGCGAAGGAGTTTATTTGTTTGCTTGAATGAGCAAGTCTCAAGAACTTGTCCGATTTGAAAAAATATTTCAGTGTGTTCACGAGCACGTGAAAAATCTCTCGTGTTCGTTATCTGGTTGCGCTAAATAGCTCCTATTGAATATGGGACAAAAAGTAATGTTAAAAGTTTGAATTTATGTTCATTTTCATTGTTCGTTTTTTGATATTGACTTGTAAAAAAATAAATAATTTTATGCAATCATTTATGGATTTCCATATTTTTTTAATGGATTTCAATACAACAACACAATCCATTAAAACACCAGCAGTACATAAAAGCGCTTCCATCACAATTAAACGTAAATATTTACAGCGCTGTTTCCGCTGAATTTTAATGCCGTGTTCATGATCAGTGACAGATTGTACCACGTACCATGGAGAACAAAGTACTAGCGGAGGTCCCATAAAAATGTAGGTACTCAGGAGGACGAGGAACGTTACCATTTCCGTCCTTATCCGCCTTTTTGGACCCAACAATTTTTTTGATACTTTGGTATGCTAGCTATGACAGATGTCTAAAAAAACTTGAACTTTTCGTTACACTAGTAACTGATCGTGCCCACCGTAAGAATTTGACATAGAAAGAGGTGCCTGACCTACCTTCCTTATGGCCTCTCCGCTTATCTTTCAATGCTCCGTGACATAGGCTGTGATCACGTGTATGTCAGCGTGACGTCATCAAATATAGCTGTTGTCACGCTATCACGGTCGTGTAGATGCTGTTGAATAATAAAGTTAATGATAGATTAATAGGTATAGTTGTTGCTCTCATTTATTTAGTGAATTCCCAAATTTTCAATGGGATAAAAGGTAGTAAGCAAATTCTAAAAAGTCGTGTTAGCGCAGTGGTTAAAGGACATGCTTCTATATATCTTCCTTAATCTAAATTGTAGCCAACACAGAAATCCATAGCCATATTTATGTCCTTGCATAATAATATTAAGATGATTTTCACCGACTATTTAGACCTTCACGCATATTACCCTTGTTGAGACTCATCATCTACCCAGCCTTTTCTTTAAATACAACCAAGTACAACACAATTTACATTACCAATCAACATCAAAATCACTTATTGCATCCGAATCGAATAACTGAAACAGCGATCACACACTTCAGCTACACTATAACACAGGTTAGTTCGCTCAAGGACAAAGCAAACACCACAATACTGCCTTTGTTATTAAACGCGTCCACGGGAAATTAACCCATTGTGTGTCACGGCGGCTGAGCGCTAATCGTGACACGTCACGTTTTGTTTACCTGACACTCCTGCCTGTGCTGTATGAAGAGGTAGAAGGTATTAGCAATTGCAGTAGTTTCATAGTGTGGTAGCAAATAATAAGTATGCAGGCGTTAATTAAGTAAAAAGTGGCTTTATTAAAAGTGTCTAGGGTAAATTAACCCATTGTGTGTCACGGCGGCTGAGCGCTAATCGTGACACGTCACTTTTTGTTTACCTGACACTCATGTTTGTGCTGTTGTTTTAGTGCCAGCAGAAGTGGCAGTTAGTTATCTAATAGTTACTATCTGCAAGAATATCTGTAGATATTGCTATCCGAGACCTGTAGGTAAAAGAAATTAGCTGTTGTAGTTTGAGAGCGTGTGAAATTAAGCCATTGTGTGTCACGACGGCTGAGCGCTAATCGCGACTCGTCGCGTTTTGTTTACCTGACACTCATGTTTGTGCTTGCAGAAGAGGCAGAAGGAATTAGCAATTGCGGTAGTTTTGTTTTGGGTAGTAGCATGTTCTGTGACGTGCTGGTTTAATGTGTAACTAATGACAAGTGTGCAAGCGCCAATCAATGTCGTGTGTTTTTTGGAAAACTTCCCTGCGCCCCGGGGCAACTACTTACCCGGATAAAGGTAGCCTGTGCCCTTTTCCGGGCTCAAAATTATCGCTGTAGCTATTTTAATTAGTTCAGTAGCTGTTCGTACGAACCGAGTAATTCTGTGTGGAAAAATGAGTGAAAACCCACTAGTGTGAAAACTCTCTAATCTTTAAGCCGACTACCAACTAACTACCAAGAATACAGTAAAAAGACTCATACATATCTTCATTATGATAGTATACCAACTTACAACTTACATACATACACCATAAACTCCATAATAACATTAATAACACCATAATCACCGCTAATTACAACGATAGTTTGTACAAATAGTATAATTGGAGTGCTTTACAACACGCTATGCTCATAAGGGGCCCATAACCGTCCCATTGAGTCTTTGTCACGCTCTTAGAGAGCTAGTTTACGTACTTAAAGTACCTTAATTGGCGTGACAGACGATATTTTGTGTACCTGCGTGATAGTAATTATAACTATAGTATAGTAATTATTGCTTTAGTATAGTGTTTTGTTTTGTGTAGGTGGAAATGGAGAATTGAGTGGGTTGTACCCGTGTTTACTGGGTGTAATGATGGGATAGAAGATTAGTGTATGTTATAATTTAATCTTGCGGGATGTCCAAGTTTTGATGATAGGTAGTCGGTGTCCTTTATTGAGCTTACTCGGGGTAAAGTGATTGCTTTGTTTATCATAAGAAGCCTCCCTTAAAGTATTCTGACCTCAATAAAAATAATGGTTTTCTCATAAAATTCATTAATTCTTTTAAAGTACAAATATACAGACACGCGGGTTTTAAAACGAGGGCTTAAATCAATGCAAAAACTGAAAGCGATTAAAACTTCATTCGAAAACTAGTTTAGTAGTGGAAATATGAATGAACCAATAATCAAGCAATTACCGAGACTAAGCTTTCTGGTCAAAGTTTTAATTAAGCACCGAGTCCCTTAGCGATTGGATGTAATAAAAAATAATCGATTCTCATAAAAGCTTCATAATTTTTAATCACCTCTTTTGTATTTTGAAATTTCGAATACTAAACTTGTCGATTTTAAATCGATCAATATCGTTTGAAGAGTCTCGAAAGTTGGCCGCTGAAATGGCTGATGCATCATCGAGCATCGAGCACGAATCGAGAGCTCGAGATTACCGATTCTCACACTCGATATATCGAGGGCCTCCCGGGAATTTCGTGAAGATTATATTCCATTGAGAAGGGTTCGTGTTGTATATAAACTAAGCCGCATCTGTGTGGGTCGTTGCGATTTTCTAATATACTTCGAACCGCTTTCTAATCGGAATCTTTTTAGTCGTATATTCTAGAAACAAAAAACCTAGACTTGAAGGGTTATTGCGGGTACTGTGCTAATATGTCTAGCTTTTGTTTTTATATTTTCTGGATACAAGGCTTTTGTAAGGATATTTTTTCTACGAATAATGAAGAAATTAATCGGATATGAATGTGATGTTATTTATGAACTTTTGAAACATCAATGATGCAGTCATAAATTTTCACTTCTATTACAAGATGTCACAGTTAAAGTAGTCCATAATAATGTGTACTACACATAATTTCACGGCACGTGTAACCACTCTGCATAACAAACAACAAAGTTAAGAAAACTCGGTTTATCCACAAGTCAATTTCGCGGTAACAGCAGCACACAATACTATTGTTACTACTTGCTTTCAAAGTAAGTTTCCGATAATATCGGATAAGGATACCAGGGGATCAGGAAATAGGTGTTGGTCACAGATGGTACGAATGTTATCACGGAGCTAGGATCCCGCTTAAAGGGTAGCTGAAAGGTTTCCCAAGGGAGTGAGAACGTCATTTGAGGCTGGAAGACGTGCCTTTGAAGATGCTATAGGTTTTTCAACGAGTAGTACAAGGGTTGCATGGTAAAAACGGGCACATTTTTTATAGGGAATGGTGGGATTACGCCAATGCACGGCACTGTTTCGCACACAAATGTTTCTCTTGGTCTACTCGCTCTAGTAACAAATTGCGTGCGAATTTGGTGTGCAAACACATATAACTTAAGATACAGTAATGAAGTAAATGGTATCCAGAACTAAGTAGTTGGTTAAACCGTAAAATATACCATTCTTCATTAAATACCTCCCACCCGCATCCACTTTAACTAAACTCCAAAAGATCAATTTCGATAAGGAGCGAAAAAATATACATAAAGTGTGTGAAAAGAAATCTAATTTTGTGAAGGATGTATATTTTTCTCCGCAAAGAGAATCCCTTCAGTTAGAAGTAGAACGCGTATTGGTTTTTTATCTGAAAACATTCGAAAAATAGGTCTCAATGTTTTTTATCCGTTTGTTTTTTGCTTATCTCGAAAGAGAGATGAATGCGAAATGAATTTCCGCGTGATTCATAATGCACACGTTTGTGAAAAATATATTTTTTGTTACGGTATTATTTTCAATGGAATAAGGAAGAAATGCGTTATTTTATCGTACCTACTCGCTTCACAGAGCACGAAGGCAGTACCTACAGAGAATGATTAAATTAAAATGGTGAATAGAAATAAATTATGGCGGGGCCAGGAAGCATCACGCCTGAATCGGCTTAGTGTCGTGCGGGTGTACTTTATTGTCATAATAACAATATGAAAAATCTCACTTTTTGATCACTTTGTCCTTGTTGATACAACGACGATATGTCTTACTAATGTTAACTATTAAAATATGGATGAAATAAAGGATAGAAATAAACAAGGTAAATACAGGACACGTTAGACGTGTGTCAAGTTTATTAAGCTCCCATCTCTATCAAATATCACAGTCATATGTATCTACATACAGAAAAACATTCCAAAACAAATCACTAACAGTAGGTATTTGCTACCAGACCCTCTGTCACGCACACAAAAATCAAGCATTGAAAAACTTTCCATAAAGAAAAACATGTTTACCACCGACGTTTTCCTTAACTTTCTCGACAAAGCTATTTATTGGTAACAGAAAAATATACGAGAGATATTTCCAAGTATCAAGTGTGTAACATGGTTAGGATAAATCTGAAGATATCGGCAGATAACCAAATTCAATAACATGATGTCAATGTTACACTGTTACTGTTTCATATTTGGCGGGGAGAATGGGGTGTTCGCTTATGTGACGATGTCGAAGGTTTATCTTTAAGCAGTCTATAAGGTTATGCTATTGTGAACCACAAAAATAATGGAAAAGCATGGTGATAGGATGATATGTTATTATTTAACAGGATTTTATAACCTACTTTTATGTTTTTTTTATTCTGCAAAATATAATATGTTCAGTTTATGTACATATTTAAATGACGTAAAAAAAAAACCTTATTTATGCATATATATAACTAAAAACAATTATAAAATGATGTTGATTTTCTTACAAGACATACATAGAATTTGGAAATAAGACCCGTACCAGAAATTACAAATTCGTATTTCTAGTAAGCAATAGGTTAATTAGATATTTAGATATTAGATAAGGATTAAAATTATCTTGTACTACTTTCAAATAAACACTTTCTGTAATCTGATTGCTCATTAAAATTGCAATCTCGAATTGACAATATGTATAATTTGTATTGCAAAACCCACTCAGATCTTATGAATATTAAATCCCATATTTTTCCAATAACAAATGCTTTGTTGCCTGAATATGAAAATGAAGCCGTAAACTTATTTTATTGGTCAATTTATTGAGTTTTTATCACCAAATATATCAATGGAAGTGATTTAGATGGAATTTTTATTCCCGTCAATAATTTCGGAACGTGAATGTGGGCTATCTCTTTTCTCTCATCTTCAACAATTGTTCGCCGCTTAGTGACACTTTCAACATCAATTCCTTTCATATGATATCTCGTGTTAGCTAAACACTGTGATGAAGATATATTATTCATTGACAGCCAGCCTATTCACAAAGCAGAGACATTCTCTGACAACCCTCAGATCCGATACTATCAGTTCTACCGTCCCTCGCGATGTCCATTATAGTCTCAGGAAGGACGTGTCAGTGAGCGAGACAGCATTATACCCGTGTCTAACGACTGTAAGGGAGAGACATGTATCATTGTGTTGCGTTTCGATTGTTAGAACTTTGTATGCAGAAAGGAAACTCCTTTTATGTCTGCGCGCCTAGTACAACGTGTTGGTTTTACGATATACTATTTCGCTCTGTTTTTTCTATTTCACGTCATATTTATTTGTTCGTGCTGAAAGATTTTTTTACGTTATTTGACACCTGCGTTTCAGTTTAGTGAGATTTGTAAGATTTTCTTTATATGGATTTGTACGGACTTTCAACTTACTCTTGCAATAGTCTGCTATATGTCCTTAAGCAGTCATTTCTTACTTGTTTAGTTTTCCAAAGTAGGTACATAACAGTCAGTTTCATGCCAAAATTAAGGAACCACTTTTGGTAATGAATGTAATCATATAGTCTAGAGCCTGAAAAAGAACATAGGTTACTGTTTAACCAGGTTCGAGAAGTAGTTCCTTTCGGACGTACTACATAAATAAACAACAGGTAACGGCCGGTTCACACATGTCTCCGTTTTACTGTTCTGTTTTATCGTGTACGTTTTTTTTTTCGTCGATGGCGTTTTTACTGTATACAGAATACTGTGCCATGTGTGAAGTCACTCATACAACTACATACGCCATCGACGAAAAAAAACGTACACGATAAAACGGAACAGTAAAACAGAGACATGTGTGAACCGCCGTAAGTCATGCAAGTTTATATGAGGAATGCATTCCAGTTTAGTTTATATAAAACTTTATTTACTGAATACAATGTAATCTTTTTATAGCTGAGATTTTACGAACAGAGAAATTCTGTGGTTTGTAGAATTCCCGGGACTTGTATTTTATTGAAAATTTTATTGTCTTGGGAAATGTCGATTTATTTACCACACATGTGTATTTGCAAATATCGACATTTAAAGTTGTTAAGTACTAGTGTTTTCCATAGAGCGACTGCCTATCAGACCTCCTCAACCCAGTCACCTATGCAACACAATATCCCCTTGATAAGACTGGATGTCAGATTTCAGGCTTCACATAAACCAATAAAAAAAGAAAAGCATTATAATCCTTTTTCAAATAGCTATCATAGATTTGAAATAAGAATCTCTGGATATTACAAAAGGCTCTATCCTAATGGTTGAGGTTCTGTTTCATAGGAGCAATTTCCGTTTGACCTTCGCTTTCTAAAGGAGCTATGTTTTCAAAGAGAAATAGGCTTTTATTGTTCTTTTGACATGGTGAAATGAGGTTGGGACAAGTAAATAGAGGTGAGGTTTTGCCTTGAAACTTCAAAAAGGATTTTAGTCAAATTTTCTTCAAAAAAAAAAAAACGTCCATAATGCCCATTGCTCACAAAATAGATTATATCATGTCGTCATAACTTACTAAGTTATTTATATGAAAGCACTACCATGACGAAAGCAATGCATTACCCACTTAATAAGTTTCCGTAACAACATAATATGGCACTCGAGAAAAATCTTAAACAACGAATTAGGTTAACGCACGTCAACTTTATCAATTTATCCGGGTGACGGGCACCGCGCCCATTATCCGGGCCCGGCTGCCACATGTTACCCCAACCCGGGCGGGGGGAGGGAACAGCCCTCCGGAAAATGTACAAGCTCCTACCGTACACTATTTATGACGGCGCTTTCTTTCTCAATAAGATAACATTAACTACCCCGCCAAAGCAATTCCAATTGTATTCACCAACAATAGACCTCAAATTCCTACAGCACGAAGTACCACTTACTACCTTTTACAAAATAAAACAATCCCCGTTGTACTCTCAACAATCAAATATCAACTTACAGTTAACGAGGGAAGATTCATAATCGCTTGGAGCTTTTCGTGTAGTGTTAACGTTTCGGATCGTGCCTTTCGAGATGAATCCGCGAGAGTACTTATTACGAAGCTCCTATTTCGCGAGATCTGTTTATTTCTTGACATACAAGCGATTTACATTCGTATTGGTAAGGTGTTTAAGAATATTTTGGGGTGGAACTGTGATGGCGTTTATCCTGTTTTAGATTGCATTGGCTCTGTTTTTCAGTGAGACTGAAATCGTTTTTCGGATAAGACGATTCATCTAAATGTTTTTTGCATCTTTGTTTTCCATTGTTTTGTGTTGTATTGTTGAAGTCTCAAGTTTGGTGACCCGTTTGGTCTTTTAGTGGGTTATTGTTCAACATTGTTGGTGTTGTGTTGCTGTCACAGAATAATAGATTTATTATTTACGAGGGTTAAATTAAACAATATGACCGTCTAAGTTTCACCTCTCATAAGCTGCGGATTATATCTTCAATGGTGTTACATTATTAATGATTATTTCAGAGAGGTTAGTCCTATTTAAGGCAGAAAGTTGAAAGTTTTTTGCCTTTAAGGCTTCGCAATCTTTTGTTGTTGTGAGAAAGGTTGAAGTGATAACCCCTTTCTTTTTTTCGCCTTAGAGCCCCCGCTTGCAGTTATGTTATTTAGACTTCCTATTAAAATCGCTAAAACGTTGTTACCCAGTTGAATTTAAATGCAAAGTAAGCCGTCTGTCTTTCAGGGTGGCACGGACTTATGTACAAATTAGGATAAGGCTAGATAGAAACTTCGAGGAGCGTATTACCCTTCTTAATATGGCAGCTCTTCATAGATGCGAATGAATCTACGGAAAACAGCTATTTTAACTTTATTGTCATTAAAGTGGGCGTTTTAAAAGAACATCCTCTATAAACTACAATCATACCATTAGATACATTCATAGATCCTTGAATAAACTTTACTATAAGAACTAAACGATGTAATCCCATCCTCGTGATATCTTATATATACCTATCATATATGTACATACAGGAGCTGGATGCGAGCAGCTGAAAATCGATCTCAGTGGCGTGCACTTGGAGAGGCCTATGTCCAGCAGTGGACTGCGATAGGCTGATGATGATGATGATGATACATACATATATCACTTGTAATCAAATCAATTCTTCTCCTTACCTAACAAGCCTTAGTGTCAGAGATTTCTTAAATCCGCCTGACGGCTTCTAACATGGAATTATAACAACGATCAAATCAATGTAATGCACATAATTACAGGCGGATCACTCACTACTATGTCTTCATGTTTGCTTTGCATGTGCATAGTATGTAATATCTCATCTTTGTCATAATACCTAAGTGTTGTGTAAGCAAACTGAAGTGTCGAAGTGCTGATAGCTATGTAGACGTGATAGTGTGTGATACACACGATACGCTTACGCTACGACTTCGTGAGCGAAGAGCCTAAACCACAACTTATTTTTATATACTGCTTTAGTCTACTCATTGGATAGTAATTACAATTTGGATTGTTGTGGATTAAAAAAAATGTTTTTTTTTGCACTACACCGATATACGACGTCTAATGCGTTCTTACTAGCTGTTCCCCACGGTTCCACATTCATTACGAGTAAAATATTTCCCGCACTGTTACAAAAGTAGTATGTCTTTTCTAAGCATTTCTGATACTACTTTTTACCTTTCATTTAAATCAGTTTCAGCATTAAAGCATGACAGATAGACAGACATCGTTTCTTTCAAATTCATAATACTAGATCCAGAGATTTTCACAACGTCACAAATTTTACTTCTTTTGTTTAGATAAACGGTCACACATCCACAACACAACCTTGATCAGTGAATCTATGCGGCTGCTAAGTATACTGTCACGTGAAAGAATGCACCTACGATCAGTAGAATTTTGACGATTCTATATTGCCCACGCAGACGAAGTCGCGGGCAACAGCTAGTTCATAATATGACTATTTTTTTCAAATGGAAATAGCATCCTTTGATTGCGATTGGAACCGTGGAGAAAAGCTGGTTATCTTATCAAACCACAACAAAGAAAAAATCTAATTAACCCATAAGAACACACTAAAAGCCGAATCACCAACACTACAGACAACTCGACCGCACATTGGGTGCAATACAAAATCCAATTGGCCTAACTCAATTAAATGGCCGCGACAGTTTTAGTGGCGTTCCAAACTGTAAATAACTAGTCCAAGTGTCACAGACAAATGAAACTTGCACTGTGGACCAATCTGCACTAGATAGTGTACAAAATAGTGTAAACTTATTTAGAGAGCAGCCTGTGAAGTCGTGACTAAATAACAGCTGCAAGGGTCCATTGATCGTAAGATTAACCAACGCTTGGTGAATTCGGTCCGTGGATGGGGTGACCTGGGTGACCATCTTGTCATAGCGAGTTCTTGTTTCGGAGGGCACGATAAACTGTAGGACCCAGCTGTCAATTGAACATTTTTGCCAGCCGTTAGGGGTAGTCAGAAGCCAGAAAGTGAGACAACCAAGCTTACCAAGGGGTATTGAGTTGCCCGGGTAACTGGGTGGAGGAGGTCAGATAGGCAGTCGCTCCTTGTAAAGCACTGGAACTCAGCTGCAGTCGACCCCAACATTGTTGAGAAAAGGCTAGGCAGATCATGGGTAGTCAGAAGCTATAAAGTCTGACAATCAGTATTATCAAGAGGTATCTTGTTGCCCAGGAACCCTTGCAAGCCAATACTCCTTGATAAGTCAGTCAGCCCTTCTATAGGGCGTTCCTATCAGAGTTATAAAAATAGGGAAATGAAAGATGAATTTTATTACTGTTACCGTTACTTTTTTACTAGGAAACCATAGTTTTTCTTCCTATTTTTATTATTATACTCGAGGGTAACAAATACAACTTTGTTTTATGATGTTATTTTTTATATAGGTATATGTCCGATGAATTCTGTCATTTCTATCTCACACTTGTTTCTATTCATTGTATATGCGGTGTTATTTCAGCAAAGATGGCAATTGCTCATTTTGCTGAAATAATTCATTTTATGACTTGAGGCCTATTTTAAAATACTTTATTACAAAACCAGTTTCATTTCTTTTAGAGCTGTGTTTTCAATCGCTAGATATGTAGATAATTAATATCTGAAGAATATGTTTGATGTTTTGAAAGCTTTTGTACGTATAGAAAATATGTCAAAATGTTACATTTACTCCTCAGATACAAGTTAACTGATGACTGAAAACTCGGGCCTAAGTAATTTAAATCCCAAAATAAGAACAGCTACACATAATTCTTTCCACATTAACGGTACAAATAAGAAAATATCTTTATAACTTATGCCACACTAAATGCGGGCTAACCCGTTGCATTGGCCTAGTGCCAGGAATAACCTCTCATAGTACACTCACGAGGATTTGATTAACCACATACACCATTAAATAACGTTACATTTCCTTCATAATCCGTTATTATTGTAGCTACAACATAATATACTAGGAACACTAAATTTTCTTATAAAAAATGTAATGGGATATCATTGTTATGGGCTTGGTAATAGAGCCGTTTGTTGCTCATTTTATTGGTGGGAGGTACTTCCTTTTGGAACTAGGTATAGGTATTAGGTTTGTGAGATTATTTCCGTACTTAGATATAATCGGGATGTGTAGATTATTATTATTCATATAACCTCCATACTACTGCTTAAGTTACCTTTGTTTTAATGTAATAAGTATGTAAGACACAAGAAAAACAAATTATTTTAAACTTAGAATTTAAATTCTGTTTTGAATCTGGAATCCGAACACCAAAAAGTATGTATTCAAAAATCCACAAGTAAAAAGACTATTTCTTTTTTTTTCAGATTTAAATTGGAAATTCGAACCCGAAAATTCTCAGTCAATGCAAATGTTCTAAATCTATGTTGTTTGTCACCAGTGACGAGACGAGAGAAGTGGACGGCCGCACGAGGTCCGAGTCTGGTGATGCGGATTCCGTGTACCACGTGCGAGGCGCACTCCACGACCAGAGGTGGAGAGATAACCAGGTGAGGACTGTTAGATATATGATATTTGGTGTATGTTAGAAATGCTTAGTTGGTGATGTGGAAGCAATATCTAATTCGTTGAAGTCAAGATCATTCGCCTGTAAGAGGTAAAGTACATTTTCTTTTAACAATCAAATAATTAGTTTAGAAAACTTCAATATTATAAATACTTCAATTCGTATTTGCATACCAATACAGATAGATCTACATATAGAAACGAAAAACATCAACCTCTTCTCAAATAAAACAATCTTCACCAAAACACTAGGAAAGCATAAAACTGAATAAGCAAGAACATTTCATACAATGAAGATTTGAAACTAAAATAATAGGACGTGTATAAAACGTTGAATCTGCGCTGAATAAATTGAATTGTACTAGGCTAGCAGGCAGCCGAAGAGATAGCGGGTGTCAGAAGTTGCTCGGTCAAATTACCGGCGTGAACGCTACTGCATTTTAAATGAAAACTCCGACTTTGAATGGAAATACATACGTGATACATTTTAGTTTTGAAAGTTTTCCTGAATTTTTTAGTGTGTAATAGGCTTTCGTAGCTTTGAAAATTCATGTAAAAAATTCTCAAATTGTTTGAGTATACTAAGACATTTTTTTTGTTGTTTGTAGAGTGATTTGACACTAGTGATAGAAAAATATTTATATAGACAGACGTATATAGATTTTAGTAACTTTATCAAGTCCTTTATCATAAAGATTAACGCCTTAAAGTAACTAGTAACGGGTTCATTAAGAAAACACGAAGTTCCCCGTGGAGTACGCTACGGGTTTTACTAATTGTTTTCTCACTGAGGAAAATGTTGCTGGAGGTAATTGTAGACAGACTGCTATAAAAGTAATATTACAGTTTTTAACACAATATTTATTGATGACCTATACAATATTATACAGGTTTTTTGTGTTCGTTTGTTTGTACTCCGAAGGCTCCGAAACAGTTAATTTTCAAAATTCTTTGATAGTTGGGAAATTACAGTAAGGACTACCTTGTGTGGTATTGGTTATACTTTATCCGGGTACGGGAAGAAGGTCACTCTAATATAATTGAGTATAGAGCAGTCTATTCAAATCAGAAATATCCGAATTATTGACCATTCAAATTAAACTAATCATATAACAGTAATTGAGAACTAACCTAAAAGCAACAGAGTTAACCAATGATGTAATTCAGTAAGCATTTCGCGTCATACAGTTTAGATATTAAATTTCTAAATGAAACAGTTTAATTATACACAATTACGGCTGTCTGACGGTGTAGTCGGAAGCTAGCTGTAAAACTGAATATATGTGATTCGGAAACTAACGCCGACTGTACCTAATTTCACTCCGTAATTCTCCATCAACATTTAGTACTAGATAGAGAAAATCTATAACTAAGTATATAACTAAGACATAATAGATTAGATATTAAAATCTATATATGCATATAAAATAAATTCGTATTAGTTACACTAATTCATAATTCAAGAACGGTTTAATTTTGATGTAATTGGTCGAGAGTCTTCATTCCCAAACTATACATCCCATCTGGGTATGGGAAGAATTTCCTTCGGAATACAACTGTGCAACCAGACTGTTAACACAAATAGTTAAGGGCATTCCCTTTATCTCACTTCCCAAATCCATTTACCTTAAACTGATAGTAATAAGTCAGTTAAATTAAGTACCAAAGCTATAGATATACTATATACTTACCACTACCTGATAGATAGCCGACCCACTAGTAATTTACTGTCTAACCCGCGCTGACTTTAACGGCTTTCCCGAGATAACATAACGTTTCTACGATTAAAACTACTCTAAATTATCTAGTATTAGTTCCACGAGGTGCTCGTGGTTAAGTAAGAATCACACGGGTCGATCGATCATAAGGTTAAGCAATGCTTGGTGCGATTGATCCATAAACGGGTGACTATCTTGTCATGAAGAATTCCTCCGCGTTTCGGGAGACACGTTAAATTGGTAATTTGAATATCTTAGGCGGTGCGAAGACAGAAAGTCTGACAACCAGTTTTATCTAGGGGTATCGATCGGGTTGCCTAGGTAACAAAGTTAAGGATATCAATAAGGCAATCGCTCCATGTAAAGCACTGGTACTCAATGGCAACATAAATGAGAAAAGGCTAGGTAAATCAAATAGTATCCTAGAATTAAGCTAATGTATGCCTTTTAACATTATCTACTATAGATTTCTACGAATGCAGTTAGAAATTCCTATGCATCACAATGGTCCTATTGTACTAACGCAGCAACCGGAACGAAAACCAAATAAAATATAATGCAGTGGCCACCACTCTTATGTTTAAGTGCTAAGGTTGATTTTAGCTTGATTAAAAGGTAGATATAAGTTGGTCTAAGCTTATGATGTTGGGTAGGTGCCAACTGCAACACTAGAGGCGACTATTTGGCACGAGACGTCAAAACCGATTGTAACCGATTTTAGGTTTGGCTATTTCATCAATTTATTTGGTGATAGAAAATTTACATGCATATCGAATGTTTGCACTTACAATTTAGTGTATTGTGGTTTTGTGCGTGTGTGAGTGAATGTCTGGCCACTATAAATGTGACAGCTAAGCCTAGCTAAATGATATGTATATTTTAAGCCAAAAAGTGTAGTTGAATTCGAATTTGACTTTTTCTTACTAGGAACACACATAAGACTACGTCTCACGTCTTGTCAAGCCTTCAAGAATCATTTTTAAAACTTCAATAAAAACAAAAATCTCATTATGGCTGCACCCTACTCCAAATAATCCTTTGTCAATAAAATTTATTTCCAGGAAAATGCACACGTGCCTGATAAAAAAATCAATTTATTTACCCCAAATAAAAAATAACGATTGAACAAAATAAAATATCCGGAAGAGCGATTTTAAAATTCCTTTGAAGCTACCTCATTAAGCAATACGAAAGACTGTATTAAAGATGTTATTTCTCAGGCAAAAATATGATAATTTTCCTTTATTTCCTTGTTTTCAAAATGGCTACCTTGCAGAAATGTACTAGGGTAGCAATATTACTTAAGTGGACCAGTGTTATGCGACGAGAGGAGCATAATAACTGCTCTTCAACGATAGTCTGCCAACTAGTAGCTACGGAGTACTAAATTACAGTCATTTAGGATGCATTTGGACTGCAAAAAAAATCCACAGAAGTTCTCTTTAGTGATGTAATAATGGAATAAAGTTTGTCTTGTTATTCGTGAAATGAAATCTACCTTTTTAACAATGACCCGACAGAATGTATTCTTAAGAAGTCTATGAATTTTGTTTGTACCAAAATTCCTCACAGAAATTATAGTTTTTTTGGGTCCAAATTAGATGCTCTATGTTTTTGTATATATAAATAAATTGTATTTAAGCTGTTCTTAAGTCACGTGAAGTAACTTATATAATTCAAAAATATTTATTCAACAAATTGCGGTAACTTGAAGCGTTAACATGCGGTTTTCCCAAATGGGTTTGACCACTAGACAAATATGTAAAATATTAATTTATGAAATGTTTTGCTTTGCTCCTAATTACTTACATGGTTTTTTTTTTTAGAGAAATTAAATAACGGATCATTTAGCATCGAGTCACTGCATCTACCGAAATTAGCTAAATTTTTCTTACACTTATTTCTACACAAAGCATACAAAAAATACCCCTAACTTTTATAATATAAACTACTAGCTGCTTTCCTGTGGTTTTAACCGCGTTCCTGAGGATTTTTTGACCAAACCCGGATCAAATATAGCCTATGTTACTCGGGAAAAGTGTAGCTTTCCAACAGTGATTTTTTTTTCAAATAGTTCAAGTCCTTTCGAAGCCTATTTATTTCGAACAAACAATAGTTAATCAAATCTTTCCTCCATAAAATATTAGTGTACTTATACTATAATAATTCTTTCCTAACAGGCAGCAAACGCGCGTCGTCCACAACGAGGCTGGGCGGCAGTGAGAGCGTGGTGCGTCGCCTGGTGGCACTCCGGCAGGGAGGATGTCGAGGACACGGAGCCTGAGGAGGAACCTTCAGACCCTGGGTACGCCACCCCAGTGTCTGTTGAGACGCCGCTACAGAGTTCCGTGTCCAGGTAAGATTTACATACAACATGCCTATATGTATCTGAGATTTAAAATAAAATAGGTAATTCTATCAAACCCTTTATGACATAAAACTTTAATTTTATCTACTCTTATTTTCTCATAGCTGCCCTAAAGACGAAGACTAAGATTTATTTTTTAGGCTGATATAAGTGTTAGTGTCGGAAGATATATGAATACATAACATGCATGTGAATACATAATTTACTTATTCTTGAGATAAATATTTATTTATGTTACTGAAATAATTCTTATGTATTTATCAGATCGTTAAAACATTTTCATTAATATATTTATGATCTTCTCCTTACGGAAGCTCATCAACATAATATTCCCGTATAATATCCAATCAACAACTTAATATCAGTCATTTGTAACTGCCAGTGCTATAACATTATGGAGGTTTTCCCCAAGGAGGGCCTAGCTCACGACCCTCCGTGCCATCCAGGGGTAATGCCTCTAATGTTATTATATAAATAACTTAAGGTCGGAAGGCTACAGTCCGATATTAGTAAAGGATTGTAGAGCAAATTGAGATAGCAGATTTGATTTGTAGAAGGTTAATTTAAGGGTTCAAGTAGGGAATAAAAACATGCCATGCAGAATATTCATGCGTATTTTTTTTCTCAGATGCACATCGCTAAATGTCATCAGGGACCCTTATGCGTCTCGTGGTGGTGGATCTAGCGGTTCAGGGGGTGACGGAGGTACCTCCCCCCTCCGCCGAACCTATGAACCACCCTCAAACATTCCCGCAGCCCGCGACAGTCGCTCTCTGCCTCCTAACACCAGAATCAACGCAACTACCTCACCAGCACCCAAATCTGCGTCCGCAGACTCAGTATACACCATTCTTATTAGACTACCCGATGCTGATACTGAACGACCAACGATCAAAATGATCACAGAGGAATCTCCACCTTCTAATACAAGAACACATTTCCGACCCACTAGAGGGGATTCCGAGCTTAATCTCCATCCCGCTGGTCATCAAGCGTTGACTAGGAGAACTTCACATATACAAGACGTTAGAATCCCCTTAAACGCCAAAATAATACCAAAACAGTTGGCAGGGAAGGGTATAACTAAACAGCCAAAACCAAAAAAGAAAACACAAGAGAAAAAGCAGGAGACGAAAGCGGCGAAAACGTTGTCGGCCATCCTTCTGTCGTTTATAATCACTTGGACGCCTTACAACATACTGGTGTTGCTAAAGCCACTGACGGCGTGCACTAAGTGCATTCCTGACGAGCTGTGGTCCTTCTTCTATGCTCTTTGTTACATAAATTCTACGATTAACCCTGTGTGCTACGCCCTCTGTAACGCCACCTTTAGAAGAACGTACGTGCGGATTCTGACGTGCAAGTGGCACAATAGGAATAGGGAAGCAATGACTAGGGGAGTGTACAATTGAATTGTGATGAGCTTCGTACTTTGAATGATTGTCTCGACGGTGCCAAAATGTTAATTGCCCAATTTTGGTAACCGTTTAAGTTTTGTTTGTTGTCGTGCAAAACAATGCTGGTAATTGGAGAACGGAGTTTCGTTTTCAGAATATGGGGATATGTGCCAAATATTTCAAGTTTCTGTTACGAGCATTGGCACGTTTCAACTAAAAACTCTTTAATTTCTAATCCTTCCTAAAATGAGAACTAAAATGGACTGCTAATAAAAAGTGGTAAAATCCATGTTTAGTGTGTGAAAGTAAAAGTTTATTTTTGTCCATTGAAACGATTAGTTGTGAATTTTAATTTCGATTAGTGAGTTGACCGTCCCGTCCATACATAGTATATTATTTGTAGACTTAGATACATTTGTTTTGATTTTAGTTTGCGTTCATTAAGAATATTTTATTTCGGACGTTTTTTGTGATGTGCAAAGCATGAGAAAATGTTCCAAGTGAAAATTAATATAACATTCTTCTGAAGATTCCTTTTTACCAGATTGTGAACCAAGTCAAAATATTTTAATGCTATCCAATGAAATAATGATTTAATGGAATTATATGAAAGCACAGAAAACGTCCGAATCTTCTCCTGTTATAAGAAGAAGAGAAAGATTTAATTTAAAATCGAAAAAATTAAGAGCAAAAATATTAAATGCCAAGAGTATATTAAGAGTGGTTAGTGTTAGATCACAGAGCTGAACTAGCTTAAACTGGTAGTTGTCAATAAATCTAGTCAGGGGACTGATTTGGAAATACGAGATTGCACTACAGCGAACTCCTGAGTTTTATGCCGCCCTGGTATTTTATTCCGTAAAACACCCAGCATCTGAACTAAAACATGCAAGTATAGAAAAACCATTTATATTTAAAACATCTTTATTTTAGTTTTTGATTCTTTTGATCCATGTTAGGTACCTTGGGTATCCCAACTCTTAAGGTTACATTTTCCAAGATGCCTTTTGAAACCTTTTAAATGAATTTGGTATAAAATAGAATTAAAAATGACCTAGCATTACTTTTTTCCCCCTTTCCCCAGTTAAAGAATAATGCTATAGAGAAATAAATTCTCGCCATTATTATTCGGATTATTCGAGTAGAGTTGGAATAATAAATTGTACGATTTATCGTGAACGCTAAAGGAAGCTTATCGCTTATCTCGTACTTTCATATCGGTTTGCTTTGAACGTGTAAACTCTAGTCAGATGTTTCTCTACGGTGTTCTGGATAAAGTTTGAGCTTTTAGGATTAAAATCGACGAATTTAGATCTCGGATCATTTAATTTGCAATCTTTTGAAGGTTTCTTATTAAATTTTTATCTTTATTTATCGTCGAGTGCTTTGTATCTTGAATCTTTCCAAGTGAAATAAATATGAAAATGTTTTTTTTTCTCCTTATTTTTGTTTTCAACCTTAAAAGCTAATGTCATTTGTTTTAAAAATTCCTTGTTTTTGTTTTAGATGAAAAAGAGTTCTAAATGAGTGTCTCGTAGCACTTTGTATTAGAATGTATCAACTTGTCTATGTCAAACAGTATTAAGAGAGAGTCCTGAGCCTTTTTTCAAAATATTCATTGTGTGTGTTTTCATGTATTTTAATTTAAGTAAATTTTTATAATTATAGAAAACTCTGAGCAATACTCAAATCTATTTCTTGTGAGGATAACTGTTTATATGATAATTTTAAGATTTAAACGACCATTTTAATTGTATTTCAATACATAGTGTTACAACCTTATTCATTTCCGATAGGGTTATATACTCGTTACAGTAAACAATTTGAATATGGCATCTATAATTTTAATTTCGAAACATATTAGCGCGATTTCAGGGTTGTGCCCACAGTAAACACTGTTTATTATGATGAGTATATTGACCTCTTTTTGGGTCACAGTAAGGTTGTAACACCTTGTATACGACTTGTTTTTCTTCGTCTCTGTGACTTCATAAAATCGACCGGAGATACACCATATCTCGAACTATTAAATTCATACAACGATCTGTCAGACGTGCCCTTCTAACTGTATATATTATTTTACCTCACTCTTCTACGAAAATTTTATGGATATTGCGGAATCTATTATTCCTTTTAATGTCGTAATTACTATCACTATTGTGATAATGTTGTGAGAAACGAATAGTGAGCTAAAATGATAATCCAATTTTAATTCACCGCTAATCTTAACCCACAACGTTTAACTACATATATGTAAATTATATTTAAATATGTGTCAAGTAGATAAAGATGGGATATATTCATTGAATTCTAAATATATGTATGGATTTTAAAATATATAAAATGTAATTGTAAATAAAACATTCGATATATTAAGTCTATGACATTTGTATCGGCAGTATTACTATAAATAGGAATATATATGTATTATACAATTAATGTGTGTGTAAGTACATAAGGTTATCTATACATATAATAAATCTGTAAAAAAACTGTGTCTGTACATTGAATATATTAAAAAAATAATAATTGGGTGGGGTTTAGAAACAGTAATGGAGCACAAATCCAAAAAAAAAATTCTGTCTGTATGTCTGTATGTCTGCATGTCTGTATGTCTGTATGTCTGTTTGTTTGTACACGCTAATCTTCGGAACTACTGAACGGATTTCAATGATTTTTTCTTTGTTTTATCAGTATTAAGCCTGGTCAACATATAGGCTATAATTTATCTTCGAAACTTGAAGACCTGATGCAGAACACCAACAGACCAACAAAACCATAAGAGATACAAAAATGGTGCCATAGCAAAAATTGTTTCATGTGATGAGCATTTTCAGCTGAGATAATAAATTTTAAGATCTGGAACACCTGATGTGGAACCCCAAGAGCGCAGCTTCTCTGTACCATATACAGGTATGACGTTTTAGCAAAAGTTGTTCAATTTGATAAGCACTTTCTATT
Source organism: Helicoverpa armigera (assembly GCF_030705265.1). Taxonomy (NCBI): domain Eukaryota; kingdom Metazoa; phylum Arthropoda; class Insecta; order Lepidoptera; family Noctuidae; genus Helicoverpa; species Helicoverpa armigera. Next base: position 1,380,957 of record NC_087126.1, read on the forward strand.
GACTTATACAAATTGAAGATCTAAAACACCTGATGTGGAACTCCAGGGGCCCAGCTAGACTATAGCATATAAAGATATGACGTTTTTGCAAAAGTGGTTCAATCTAATAAGCACTCTTTATTGACGTATATACATCGAAGATCTGGAACACCTGATGTGGAACTTCAAGAGCAATACTACACTTGAAATGTATAGAAACGAATGTTATGAAATAGGTATGGTGACACAAAACCGACGATTATCCCTTTATACACTATAGAAATGAACCCAAGGACAATCCCCGGTGGACGTCGTTAAAAAAAAAGACAATCCCCGGTTCTGTGCTACTGCTATACTATTGCTAACTGTGGATGAAAACTACTTGGGCTATTGTGATGGGATGCTAATGGACTGGGAATGGGGAAACTACGGGAACTATGGCACCTGCCGATGACAATGTATTAGATACATGTAAAAATTGCAGGTGGAGACTTCGCCAGCTCACTTACTGGGCCCCCGGGAATCAGTCACTGAATAGCAACAAGAGGGCAACAGGGACATGAGCGGCTGAAGTGTGAGAATACCTCGGCGGATTTTAAACGCAGATTACGCGCTCCCTGTGGGTCACTTACCACGAGACACCTATCCTCCGAGCAGGGCTACTAACCCTGCTCCAGCGACTCCACTCTGGACGGACTTGCCAAGCCAGAGGCGTGAGACCTACCCCCGTCATGGTTCACTCCGACCGGCTGGAGATGGGGGACAGTATACTCTACCTGGAGAACTCAGTATATATAGCCCCGCGGGGTAGCTACTCCCCGTCATCAGCCTCAGATGTCCTGCGGTGCTTCTATCTCAGTATTATTGTCGTTATTATCTCAAAAGCCTTTGTCCCAATTATGTAAGAGTCGACTTCCAGTCACGATGCAACTGAGTACCAGTGTTTTACAAGGAGCGACTGCCTATCTGACCTCCACAACCCGGTTACCCGCTCAACCCAACACCCCTTGGTAAAACTGGTCAGACTTACTGGTCTGACTACCCATAACGACTGCCAAGAATGTTCAATGACAGCCGGAACCTACAGTTTAACATGCCTTCCAAATAACGGTCATTGGTATCCAAAATATACGTAGAAAGAACCTACATACTGTGCTTTTGCCGTTGAAGTACAAAAATTAAATATATGGAACGTTTCTAATGCGTATTCCGTTGTTTTCAAGTCAACGCGCCCTTAAAATTCAATATCAGACGATTCAGATGTTTGATTTTGCTGACCCCGTAGTCGCTGGCATAAGGGACAGGATCCGCGTACGAAGTCGCGGGCAGAAACTAGTGTAACATATACATCAAATCTATGAGTGTTGTACAACGTTCCTTTGTTGTGAATGAGGTTTTATTAACCTAATTATTAATTATATATGTGTAGAAATAGAAAATCTATTATATATCAATGCAATTTACATTTAAGTCCTAGATTTGAATAAAACCAAATTTTATACAAAATTGAACAGAATTACGCATTTTTCTTATAACAAAAAGAATATTCCATGAATCTCCAAAGACAGCATTTTGTAAAGAGTGAGGTGAAGTTTACTTTTGATACTGAATTAAAAACGAGACAGCCAAAAATGTGCCAAAAAGTAGTTAAAATCTCCCTAGCAATAATGAGCTCTCCACAATCTAAAATAAAGTGCGAAAATACCACATAGGAATGTAAAAAAAAATTGTAAGATCACAAAATACCAAAAAAAGAGCATCACTACCATACTACTATCTTCTATTCTTTTAGTCATCATATATAATACAGCCTAGTAAGATACCAATTTCATTAACAATATTAACTCCCGTATTTCTTAAAACACCTGTTTAGTTTGTAATTTTAACGAATAAATTAATAGTGAACAGTTGTTTTCAGAAATCTGGCGATTATGTTGTCAGTGGACTTGGGTCTAAACACAAATTGCACACCTAGATCTTAACAGGGTTAACTCAATAAATAGTAGGTACGCATACCATCAAATTCAACAGAAAAGATTTAAAAATATGTTCAAGCTCCGTACAAAAAGCATTCTTCCATAACACACAGGGACGAAAAAATCTGTTTTTTGAGACTTCTGAAGTGTTTTTTTTACTTAACCATCTAGATCTAGGTATGCAAAAAGTACATTGGTATGTTTAGTACAATACATAACAAAACATACATTGAGAATGCGTAATTCTATCATTCAACCTGACAAGACTAACTGACTTACAAATACAAATACAATTGGTGATACAACTCGACAAACCAGTGACTATTGACCGAAACTGTTTTATTTAATAAAAACTGTTTATTCAATAAACGTTGTAATTATTGTTTGCTCCGAATTGTACCATTTTTAATTTTGATGATTCTTTTTATTCCCTCTAAGTTTTGAGTATTATGTCACCAAGTAGAACTAAAAAAGTGTTTTTATTTTAAAATTATTAGTAAATCAAGTATCAATGTTGCTTTTTTTGGTTTTCCATTGATTTTACTAAAATATACCTAACTACAAGTTTTTTTTTAATTCATCAAAATAGACCAATAGTCTGAGTAGAATTGCATAGAATTAAGTTTAGCCAATAAGAATTACCTGACGCATTCTATCTTGCAAGTGAGAATTTTTTGCCTGATTTTAAAATAATATTATTATTATATCCCGAAATATAATTAAATCCTGTTCATTGATTTATTTAAGTATAGTTAAATAAAATTATAAAAATAAATAAATTGTATTTGTAATCACTTGGTAGGTAGTAATTCTAATTCCTAAAAAGTATTGTCAATGCGCACAGTAAAATTAGTTTAAATTTATTTTTTGTGGATGTCCCTGAATTAGATTCCTAGTCCGAATTGTTTTGTAGGTAATCTAGTAGTTTAACACTTTTGGCATTCCATGGAAGATGTAATATTATAATTTTGAGGACTGATTAAAAATATAAAAACTTTCCACTCAGATGCGCATATGAACCCTTGTTTAAATTTTAAATTCAAGTAAAATTTTCCTGAAGGAACATTTCACGTTTCTAGTAGCTAGACATCTATACTCAATGATTCATAATTATACTCCTGATAATTTTTCATCTCAGTTTCTTTGACCTTCTATTCGGCGATCGTTGAATTTCAAAAAATCTGAACCGACATTTACGAGTTTGTCTTCAAAATTATAATATTGCATCTTATTTAAAGCCCTGTGTACATAATGATAGTTGACAGTACAAAGCCGGGCTATATGTATAGCCCATACATTCCAAATAACCTTAGACTCGGTCTCAGTATTATTTATATACATTCTTTATATAGAGCGACACCATATAAAATGTACATTACCAACATATTCGTTGAAATATAGGTGAATAATACAAAATATTTATTCAATTTTCATTTCAGTTTCCTTTTATTAATATAAGAAACATTCCCACAGATAATCTTATAAAAATATATATTTACGAAATGTCAGCATGTATGTTTATGATGTCGCTCTAAATTATATTAGTAGTGATTGTTTTGCAGCGTGATGTGTTAAATAATTGCATATTCAGCTATCATAGGAGAGTCTTAAAGACTTCTTGTATATTACTAGACAATTTAGTACTACATCTCGATGTTAATAATTTTTATATCTCAAAACATAAGTTACAACCTTATTTGCAATTGTCACTTATTTTAATTCATGTTTAAAATAACACCCCGTCATAAAATATAAGTAATAAATGATTGAGGCAATACCTTAATAAGAAACATTAATAGATAGTGACTTACAAGATTCTAAATTTTTTGCCTATATTGTATTTCAGATTGTGCAAATTTTTGTCGTGAAAATAAATATATGAATGTGAAATCAGTCGTGACCTTAATGCGTTAGTGACGTCTGAGTGCCATAGAGTCAGTGTTTACAGTAAGAAAATACAGCTCAAGTTGTGCTAAATGTGTGTAGACAGACGGACGTAGTTTTCATGTTGCGATTATCATTTTGCGCAACGAGTACATAGCTAGTGAAATTAATAGTATTAAATATACAGTACGTACGTTTGCTATTTTCCCGGAATCATATGTCGGTTGCCCGCTGTGAATAAATTATATGGAAATGTTATTTTGTGATTAATTTATTTAATGGATGTCATGTAAATCGTATTTTATCTTAATATTCATCAAGTTTTTTGTAATTGTAAGCTGTTACGTATCTCAAATATTTTGAAAGTATCGTATACAATCATCCTCCGAGCCTTTTTCCCAAACTATGTTGGGGTCGGCTTCCAGTCTAACCGGATGTAGCTGAGTACCAGTGCTTTACAAGGAGCGACTGCCCTGCCTGACCTCCTCAACCCAGTTACCCGGGCAACCCAATACCCCTTGGTTAGACTGGTGTCAGACTTACTGGCTTCTGACTACCCGTAACGACTGCCAAGGATGTTCAATGACAGCCGGGACCTACAGTTTAACGTGCCATCCGAAACACAGTCATTGGTGTCTAAGATATACTTAGAAAGTACATACAATCTTAGAAAAGTTGCATTGGTACTTGCCTGACCTGGAATCGAACCCGCGCCCTCATACTCGAGAGGTTGGTTCTTTGCCCACTAGGCCACCACGACTTTTACTCGTAAAAGTATCGTAAAGTATCGTATACAAATTGACTTGCAATTATAACGTTCATGTTCTCAGATATTGACAAAAAAAAGATGAGTTATAGAAAGTGTGATATGGCGTTATTTAGTTATTTTTATAATAAGCCAAATAAACTGCCAAAATAAGAATAGGTAATTCTATTATAAAAATAATTTGAAAACAGTTGACGATAGCTGCCTGCAACATTAAAATGAACAAGGAACTCAATTAAATCGAGACGCTTTGCAACATTAAAAAGAACGTACCATACTTGAATGATTTCAAAAAAATATTTGGTACAAAAATATTTGAGGTACGTACGTATATTTTAACGAATCCAGTAATTATTATAAAACATTTTTAGATGTCGATTTTGTAAAATCATTAAAATAATGACAAGGGAATAAAACGAACTGAAATATTTAATTAAAAAGTATTGTCATGTAATATTTGTAGTGTTGTAAAATAAAATATAATGAAAAATAAACTCAGCAAATAAGTATGATAGATATTTGATGGGATTTTGCATGAAATAAGATATTTAGAACAGTTTGGAAATATTCAAAAAATTAATGACGAAAATAATTTGGATCCGTTTACCGAGAAATGGTGGAAATATTTTTTCCTTTATAAAATATATTCTTGATTGTATTAATTAATCATTTAACGAGCCAGTTGTTTGAAAGGGAAGGATCGTAATATCCTAATTTTATGTTGGGCTTAAAATGGCCGATTTGATTGACGTGAAAATATTTAAAAATAAATTGAAAATTGATCCTATTTTTCACATTCTTACTAGACTTACTGTTCTGATTGCTGTATAATATACATTGTGTTTGGGTATAATTGTTGTCACCTTATTTGAATGCTAAAAGAAATTATCGAGTAGTATTGCAGTTTTCAGTTAGATGACATTAATTACCAAGTTTAATGGCCGTGTGAAATGACAAACATCACTAAATAATTCCGTTAAAATATTCCGCAGCTGAATCCAATTATTGTGTGTACAATTAATATTCGAAACGTTCAATTAATACACGAAATGCTTCAATTTCAAAGTTCACTGGTTCGTTCATGTTATTTATGTAACAAGAGTGCAATATTAATTATTGTTTTTAGTGTTTTAAGTGTTATTTTGTCTTTAAGACATGTTGTTTTTAAAACCCGACCAAATACTCCTTTGTCGTTCAAGTGGGAAGACATGACAGAAAGTGTGTTTGACGAACGAAATCAATATTGCAATTTAAAATTTAGGATTTATTATTATCAATGTACAAGTTTAGTCATTCACGATGTATTTATTAATAAAGAAATAAATAAATGAGGTTTTTTGTAAGTTATTTTAAAAATTAATCAATGTTTTTGTATAACCAAAGACAATAAAAATTTAACTAAAAAAAGGTTGTGTTTGTTATTTTGAGTGCATGGAATTATTGATTTATTTGATTAAAATAAAATTCATTAAACATATAAAATGTCATTGAGTATAATTTATTGTTATTTTTCTTTCAATTTGTTTATTTTCAACTCATTCAAACATCGTACTTGCACGTTTCGTTCATATGTTAATTGAATCCAAATCAAATATAGGAAGATGTAAGCTTAGAGATGTGGACCTAATTGGTAGTAGGTTAATCAGCCTACCTCTCCCGTCAATTGGATTACAGGTTCCGATGAAGATACACTACTACTACTAGGCAAACGGAGGGAATAAAGAGAGAGGGTATTCTCACATAACGAGAGTATATAATAAAGTACATAAGGAAGTACATAACGGGTATACATTATAAAGTATACAAGGAAGTAGAGAAGGGGAGTACATAAGGAAGTACATAAGAGGAGTATTTAAGGGTGTACATAATGGGTGTACATAATGGGAGTATGTAAGAGGAGTACATGAGGAAGTTCATAAGGGGAGTGTATAAGGAAGTATATAAGGGGTGTACATAAGGGGAGTACATAAGAGGAGAACATAAGGAAGCACACAAAGGGAGTACACAATAATGCATATAAGGAATTAAATATAACTGATTACTAGATAAGGGATTCACAAACTTAAAAAATATTGAAAGTTGAGTTTTAAATAAGCTCTAGTTTCTAAAGTACTGACAATTCGTCAGAGGTATGGTAAGAAGGAATGTAGCGCTGAAAACGAATCTATGAATGCTTTATTACTTATATTAATACTTATATTACTTTGCATATTAAGTAGATATCCCTAAAATCCCTTACATTTACAACATACTAACACACTCGTACATACTACAAAATCCCTACAGAACCTTCTAAATTACATTTAGCATGAAAATTTAATCGCTACGTTATTGGCCCGCCTCGCCTCGCTGGGGAATATTATCTAGATCGCTCGCATCTTGCGTGGGACGTTCAAACTTAATAGCTGACTGAATTTTATATATATAGGTAGCTGCGTGTGTATAGGTATAAGGCTTTTGTGATGAGATAACAAAGAGTGTTTAGGTAAAGCTGATAGATAACAACTTAACAAGGAGTGGTGAAAATGAATGTTGGTTGGTGAAAAGTACAGATTTTTGAACTTATATTTAAAAGTAAAAGGTTCACATTTTCAAATCTGACGACGTAAGTATATATGCAATACCATTGTCACATATACATAAGTACGAGTATTTGAGAAATCCACAGATAGTCATGTTAGAATCAAAACAGACTCTAACTAACTTTTTATGCGATAGTTTTAAGGACGAATGTACATATGTTATGTATTTTAATGATATTTGGAACATTTACACCTTACATAAAAAAAAACATATAGTTGGTTGGAACCACAGGGAATAGCTTGTAATTAATATATTAAAAAAAAACCTCACTTTTACTTCAATGAATTCCCAAAAATAATAATGACGATACCATAAAGACTAATTCTCCCCGGAATAGGCCCCCAGAGGTGTTCCCCATAAATCCATAGAGTTGGAATATTAACGGTTCAACTTCTACCTACGTGGTGAACTTGCCATATCTACGGGTAAAGGGGAAGTTCTACTGGTGTGGAAAGATATAACAATTTGCGATTGTGAATAATTAGGTAAGCAAATTAGGAAATTGGTGAGTATGAATCAGTTTTTCGTTCGGTGGTAGGGATCATCTGCCTAGCCTTTACCCAAATATCTTGGGGTCGGCTTCCAGTCTAACAGAATGCAGCTGAGAACCTGTGCTTTACACGGAGCGACTGCCTATATGACCTTCACAACCCAGTTGTGTGGGGATCAATCTATCATATATTTATTCAAATAAATATATCCATCTTTATTAAAAGCTGTTAAAAATAGACTATTTAAAAATTAAATACACCAACATTCATATCTTCCCGCCACGAAAGATGGCGTACACAATACACATAGATAAAGACAAACCAATGGCAAAGGCTGTATATACAGCCTATCCACGGATCGGTAAAAAATTAAAACAATATTCTGAAGCGACAAAACGTGGTGATGCAGTTGAAAATACGTTAAAGTAGGCGTATTTCTGCGGATTCACCCGCGTCCCGTGGGAACTACTGCCCGTTCCGGGTTAAAATATAGCCTATGTTACTCAGAAAGAGTGAAGATTTCCAAAAGTGAAAGAATAGTTAAAATCAGTCAGTTTTTGTTAAAAAATACTTCCTCTCTATAATATTTTATGGATAGAAAATGTTCGTAAAATAAACAGACAGACGGCTCGTGTTATTGCTATGAGTAACACGTACCGAACGTGTTTGATTTTCGACGATATTCGCAAATTGTTACGTTATTTTGGATATAAAGGCTGTATGGATTTTGACCTTTGCCTATTGTATTGGCATTGTTTGTGTTTATCTGTGGCTTTGAGATTTTAGATTTCTTATTCAAGATTTTTTTTATCATTTTCTTGGTTCCTTCAATTGCAGTGAAAATGCATTACTCGCGCAATTTCATAAAATTGTGGAGTAATCAAGGTGATGTGTATATGTAGTTATAAGAATATGTGTAACTGTGTAACATTAAATCAATAAATAAAAAAGTTCAAAATCAATGGATGACTGTCTGTGTGTGAAGTTTAGTAATGTCATTAAAATATATAAAAAAATATGTATTAGGTACTTACACACAAATAAAACAGAAAATAATTTACTTTTCATATTACTCAAAATCCTCAAATGTTTTTTTTTTCAATTTTCTTTTTCAGTAAGGTGGTAATCCATTGACACATAAAGGCTTTTCCTTTGATTACCCACTTCCTTCTCTTTCAAAATGTTGGAGTTTTGAAACTTTGAAAAGTACTTCACACGAGGCTGGCAGGATATTAAGAAATGGGTCGTTGCGGTGTAGACGAGACACAGTGAGTAACTTTAATAATTCTTAAATAGTGATATAAAAGAGTTACAACTACATTACAATTTTATTAATGTTCAGCGATTAGGGAAATAATGAGCAGTTTCTAGTTGCAATTGACTAATTTTGATTGAAATTAATTTTCTGACGACTTTATATTAGTCTTATTATTTGGAGAAGTTTAATGTTATTGAATTAAAAAATATTCTTTATTAATATATGCCGACTTTACTCATTTTTTTCTACAAAGAGTAAAACACCGTGGTTTCAAGCATATACCAAATTGATTGAATTGACCTAATTCTTAGCAAAAACCTCTAAATTACATGAGCCACAATCAGCACACAATAACACACAAAAGGAAACCTTAAACCAAGAAACTATTAATCGCCCAACAGTTGTTCAAAAATCGCTCGTCTACCAAAACCGAACATTTAATTCCCGTTGGAAGCGTCCCTCGGGAACCTCCACGTTCATGTAGCAAGCTCCGTGTTTTATTTTTAAACACCTATTTACGTTCGCTACGTTTGCTTCAAAAAGTATTTTAGTAAAAAGTTTTTCATGTGACAGCGTTTTCTGGTTTAGTAGATGAGTATTTTGGAGGCGTTATCTATGCTATCTATACGAATTTTATAAAGAGGAAACATTTTTTGTTTGTACCCGAAAGGCTCCGGAACTGCTGAACTGGTTTAAAAATTATTTCACAGAAACCTGACACACTCCCAAGTATCATATATGCCATATCATAATGAACATCTGAATTGAGAATCTCCTCCTTTTTGTAAAGTCGTCTTTCAGCATATTTTCACGATTTATCGGTCAAAAAATCGGTAAAAAAACTTTTAAGTCAAACGGTTTTATCTTATGTGCACTGAAAACTAGAAAATAAAAAAATAGTTACTTACCTGTCTACCTACGTAGGTGGTCTTGGTCATATTAGACTAAAATAAAAACGTGGGGCCCATTAACTGTTGCTGTAGTACTTCCTTCTAGAGGTATAATAGGTGTGGATTGCATCGACTTACTATAATCGTAACTGGAGACAATCAATAATCAGCCGTAGCGGCTTCACCAGCGAACGCCGAGCTCATGATCTACCAAAGTATAAAGATATGCTTTGCCATAGGTAGGATTTCAGAGGGGCCCCACGTTTTTATTTTAGTCTAATATGACCAAGACCACCTACGTAGGTAGACAGGTAAGTAACTATTTTTTTATTTTCTAGTTTTCAGTGCACATAAGATAAAACCGTTTGACTTAAAAGTTTTTTTACCGATTTTTTATTTTCTAGTTTTTAGTATTTAATGAAAATGCCTACCGAATATTCCTCATTCTATCTAATTCATTTAGTGCATCATTATTACACGGTCTCTTACTTGATAATTTATTACAATCTAATTTAAAAAAAAGTCAATTTTTTTAACGACGCCAAAAATCATCAAGTGACCCCTCCCTGGGTCAGCAGCGGTAAGGGAGTGCCAGACTCTTACTGACTAAAAATAGTTATGTTTCGTCGTAGGCCTTTCATGTACCAGGGCCACGGTAACTCTTTCGAACAATCCCGCAGCCCAGGCAGGCCTTGGCCCTGTTGGGCCCCGCTGGGGTTGCTGACAGTATTCTACTTGTGTAGCCCTTTCATTTGATACCCATATTGAGGGGGTTGTGGAAAAATATGTAATCCGCCATTTTGTGCCGGCAGCCATATTAGATTTGCAATGTTATTGATATTTCTATATTGTATTGTCATCGGAATAAAAGGTGTATACAAAATTTCAGATTAATCGGTTGACAGGAGGAGAGTTAAATTTGACCCAAGAATAAAACAAACGGGATGAGCTAAATACAACCGTTTAAAAATTGTTATCAGCCATTGGGTAGCGACGGCCATCTTAGATTTCAATTTTGCATAGTAAATTGTATTCTACTTGTTAAGACCTTTCATTTGATACCCATGTTGATGGGATTGATAAAACAAAAGTTATCCGCCATTTTGTAGAGGCCGCCATCTTGGATTTGAATTTTATATAGTACATTGTATTCTACTGGTTGAGCACTTTCATTTGATACCCACATTGATGGGATTGATAAAACCTACGTTATCCGCCATTTTGTACCGGCGGCCATCTTGGATTTGCAATGTTATTGATATTACTATATTGTATTGTCATCGGAAATAAAGGTGTGCACCAAATTTCAGATCAATCTGACAACAGGAAGGCACTGAAATTTCAATTTCTAAATTTGACCCAAGAATGAATAAATAATAAAACAAACGGGGTGAGCTAAATAAAACCGTTTAAAAACTTTCGGCCGAGGGTCAAAAAACTTTGATCACTACTGAAATAAATACAAAAATCGACCTAGGTACCTTTTAACTGTTTTGTTTTGAGAGATGAGATTTTAAAGTAAGGTGCGAGCCACAATTATCGTCCTTCTGGTTGTATGTTACCCATTATGACGTCACGAGGTGACTCGAAGACCACTTCACTGTTTTTGGGGCGTGACGCGTCTAAAGTAAATGCTTTAATTATATTTCTTTAAGTTAAGTGTCTGGATTTATATGCAGACAAACACTTAATAGAAATCGGTTCTGTTAACGGTTGCATTTTTCAAAAGTTTTTTGTGGTTAATTTTAATATAGGTACATGTATGTACCTAACTCGGTAGTTATTGTAAAAAGTGAAAAGGCACGTAAGCATAGATTTTACATTCAACATTTTACTAGTTTCAAAATTGTATTTCTACGTACGTATTACTAAGTGTGAAAGTAAACAAGATTGTCACTTCAAACGGCTAGTTTCATCGCTTTTATCTACCGTGTCAGTTATGAAGTTACAAAGTAAGTTGTGACAAATTCACAGCCACTACTGTGGACCCGTACACGCTACTTTACTTAGTATGGTTACCAAAAAACTGAGGGTGGATACGTAACCTATTTGACATGAAAATTTTTTTTGGCTTATGATTGAAAATGGAGGAAAAAGTTCTGTATGTTGTGTTGTCCCGAGATTTTATTTAAACCATTTCAGCCAGTTCCATCGTAAGAGTGATCAAAGATAAAAAGATTTATTAAGATCGAGATAAAAACAAACACATTCGTTAGCTAGAGTTAGACACTTGTATAAACAAACCAAGCTCGAATTGCACAACATGACGAAATCCTCAAGACATGTCCTACTTCACTTTCAGAAAACATCATAACATTCAAAATTTTATCGTCCATTTATCTACCGATCCTACCAATTTCCGATATTATCTGGGGCACCTAACCGCTATAATTAACTTACCTGCCAGTGTCGATCGCAATCCGGTGCAATTTGTCACTGCCGACAATTGGCGCGCGCACCTTAAACTTGAGAGTTCCTGATGGATTACGAAGCGAATTTTGCTTTCAATTTTAAATATTTTTTTTTTGCGATTTTTAATGGTTTTACAGATTCATGAATGATGGTTTTCGTGTTGGTGCGGATTATTTGCGGTAGGTGTGACGGTTATTGACATGTATTAAATAAATAGCTTATTACTTCTTTTTTCCATCACCCAAGCACACATTTTATATGTTATTGTAAAGCTGCATACGTACCTATGGTACTGTTAGGTTTAAAATCCATCCCTTGATCCAATGGATGGATTTTAAATACGAAAGAGTTAAACACATATCTACTTCTACATACATCACAAGTTTTGCATATAGAGGTATAGGTAATATTAATAGGACAGAACTCATAACCATTATGATGCAAAGGCAATTTAATTACGTCAAATATGCTGAAAACACAAGCAAGTTTACATAAAGATAATTATATAAATAACAAAGTAAACAGTTTATTAATGAATATGTTGCTATATGAATTAGTTTTCAAGCTATTGCAAATATAATTAGCTTGTAATACTAACTTACACGAGTAAACATGATGTTATACTAAATACCTTATTAATAGCCCGATTAAATTGATGCCGTATATCAATATCAAAACTGTTATTAATTTCAATTTTGTGGTCAATTACAGTAATATGATTATTATTATAGGTAATTATTGTGTTATTAAAAATAACGAAGTTCGGCGTTTGGTGTTGGCGCCCAACGTGGGACTTTGCAATAAAATATTAAAACACTTATTTAAAGCTTTAAATGATTAAAAAATTGGAATTGGTCAAGGTAACTTTTTAGATAAGCTGTTTTTCGTCGTGAGTATTATTCCATAATAGGTATAATATAGTTCGCACCGGTATAAAAATAATACTTTTTAAACAAAAAGATTTATCTAAAGATTGCTCAAAACGCTTGAATCAAAACTCCACTCACAATTGGAATTCTTCATCACAATCTTAAGGTAAACTTGTAGAATCTCATTTGAACTGACTGAATATGATTGGCGAATATCTGCCGGATAGTTGCTGATGTTTGGCACCCCGGGGAGAGGGGGGAAAGGGGTGGGGGCGGTTTTAATTGCTTTTTCAATTAACGCCGACGGAGGGTCTCTTGCGATCCTATTCGTGAAGGCGTAATGGACTGATCAAAGAAGGGTAGTATTTAAACGCAAATCAAAAAATATCCTTTTTATATGCAATAAGATTCCGAATTCCCATCAAAATTACTGATTGCACAGCAAAATATTCAACTCAAAATATCACTAAACACACTACAATTTATTTTCGCAGCGTACAGCGATTTTTCCTTAAGCAAAAGCTTTTTCATCAATGCACAGCTAATAATCTTAATGCACATTATACATGTTAACTCTTTTTCTTTTAAATATAGCTTCTATTTTTATATTATTTACAGCAGTATTTCTGAATAAAACAGCTTTTTATTAGTCACAGTCATCTTATTATTTATTAATTACGGCATAATGAGATCAGCAAAAAATATAAAATTAAATACAAAATTGTAATTTATTGAATCCTTTTTTGCCCAATAGGCACATTTTTAGCTTCTGCTGGTGGCGCTACGTACTTGAGTCGGATTGCAAGTCCGATGACATACTTGCACATATAAAAAAAATGGGGCAGGTGCATTGTCAGTCATTGTCAGTATTTCCTTTTGGCATACATTTCATATAAGTAGTCATTAAAAAGCTACTACTATAATATCATATTTCAGAATGTTTATAGTCAGAATCATTTTTTGGCATAGTTTTGGAATTTTTATTTTCCTGTAAGAAGCATGCAAACAAACCTGAAGCATGCAAGCAGGCATGCAGTATGTAAGCAGGCATGCAACATGGAAGTAAGCATGCAACATGCAGCAAGCATGGCTTCTGTCACGGCTCCGGCGCTTCGTGGCTCCGGCGGTCCCATGCGAGCTTATCGTCGCAGATGATTGGACGAGGCCGCCTCGCCCCTCCGCGCCTACGCGGTTTTGAATTGCACTCTAGGGGTAGGGCAAACAAGACTACGTGGAGTCGGTTTTGCAGCGATTCGTTTTCGTTACTAGCTTCAATTTTTAATACAATGTTTTTTAATTGAACTCTATCTTACTCGCTCGCGCCACTCTGCACTCCAGTGACGAAAAAGCGCGCGAAGCCGCGAACCTTTTTCAGTTAATTTGTTCTGTTTTTAGAAATAATGCAATGTGACAGGATTTTTTTGTTATAATAATCATTAAATTTGCCGAGCATGGCTTCTTGAAAATTAAGACAAATATGATGAATAGGTTTTGTTGTACTTACTGGTTAATATGCGACTGGGATAGTTATTTTGCTATGAAATATGGAAAATTTGCTGTGCAGTCAGTATTAATGCTATGTATGTAGTATTTTTGTACAAGAATAAATTTAACTGTATTGCATTATGATAAAAAAGTAATGTCATATTGATGTATAATTTCGAATTATCTGCAGTTTGAGTTTTGTTAAACATTTAGTTTATTTGTAGTGAAGTAAGTTATTTGATGTAAAAAAGAATATAAATGATGAGTATTTATTGATAGGCGATTATTTATTTGATATGCAATTTATAATATCCCATCAAAGAATAGATGAGTAGATAGGTAGATAGGAACCTTTTTTGATGACGTTGTGCTTGATACTTTTTTTAAATTTGCAAGGTTTGGGTAAAATGTTGATGAAGGTGAAGGATTGTAGTAAGAGGTTTCTTGTTGGTGAAGTGTGGCTAAATCTGAACTGAGTTTTATCACATTACCTATGTACCATGTACCTATTTTTATAAAATTGAGAATAGCTATCTTATGGTCCTTGTAAATTCATTCGAGAAGTATAGGTACTTTTTACTCCGAAGGACACAGATAGAAACTTTTAGAGTATTAGTAGCTTTACTTTGTCTTGACAATAAAAAAAAAATAGGGTCTATCAGTCATGCTGTTTTATTTGTGCTATCATATTGTAGCTTGTTTAATTGTGATATTTTTCCTATATTCAAAACCCCAGCCCTTTGTTAATTTATGACATATTTCCTGCCTTCTGACCCTTCTGCGCGTTGTACTCGTCGTGCGCCGACACTCAGACGAGCATAACTGCATTATCGAGTGAGTCGCGACACTCGGACGCACGCGTTCTTACTCACTGTGGTTATCAACAACCTGAGTGTTACACTTTTTTCTAGTGTGAAACCAGGGTTTTTTGGTGTTGTAAGTTTTGGGGGCAGATGTAACATGATGTACACTAGGGACCTTTGTCTAGTACAAGGAGGATGTCTAGTCTAAAGAGTATCCTGCGTTCGTCTCCCGCTTCTAAGCTACTTTCATATTAATTGACAGTCAAATAACTTCTGAAATTCTTGAGTTACAAATAGTATAACAAGTACTTTATATGCATATATTACTAGACCGCTGTTTTACCCATTTCCCAAGAGAATTATCTACATCCCGAACCCGGATAAGAAAGATGTGTACTGCATTGTTTCTGACGCTACAATATTAAACTTACAAAACATTTTAAACTTACAAAATGCAATACAATTTTCCTACCCTTTATTCTAAAGCCATAATTTCTGCAACGCACTTAACCCAACCATTAGTATATTTAGTTCCCGACAAATTTCCGCCACGCGGCCAAGTTTCATTTCTAGACTTTAATAGTTTGCCTCTCAAACACTGGAGGCATTATGTAGTGGAATTAACAATGATTTTCAAGTTAAATTAGCAATCAATTTGAAGTAGAATTAGAAGTTATAGAGGGAAATGCAATATTGTTAAAGTCTTTGAACTTAGTAGTTTATTGTTTGATTGTACGTTTCCTTGATAGTTCTGTTCGATCTTAGGTAGTTTTAGACACTAGAACTAGTCTCGTTTAAACTATATCAGGCATCTGGATAAAAAGAATCCTATAGATTTTTACAATTTAGACCAGTAGTTCCTTATTCGTGGTTGAACACGTTCAAATGAACACAAGAACAAACGGTTAATATTAATATGCCTAGATTTATACCGATGTGACGATACTAGCAGTAAAAGTAGATTAGTAAAGCATTAGCAGAAGTCATAACAAAGCAGCAGTCCAGTAAAGGCTGGGCCTTTAAAAAAGCTCAAGCCAAGCACTCAAATATTTAATAGGCTACTGATGACAATGGCAATTCAAATAACTTATGTTTATGGAAGCTAAGTCATAAAACCATTTAAATAAAACGCCTGTTCATGATAGCAATTAAAATAACAGCTTTGCCACTTTTTTAATTGCACACAAAACAAATGAATAAAACAACGACATAAAGAGTGAATGCTTTATTACTGTGCAAAGCCAATTGAAGAAGAGTTAAGTTTTAAAGACAAAGATTAACTTCGTCTGAGGTTTAGCCGATGTGCTTGCCTCCGACGCCCCATCCGCCCCACCCGAGACCGCCCCATCCACCAAGACCGCCAAGACCTCCCCAACCACCGCCAAGTCCATAACCACCAAGGCCTAGGCCTCCAAGCCCGTAGCCTACGCTAATGGGGGCAGCAACACTAACTGTACGGAGGACGGGGGCGGTGACAACGGGGGCAATAGCAGCGGTTCTGATGACGGGGATGGGAGCGGCTTTCACTAGGTTCGCGGTTGAAATCGCGGGTGCTGCCAAGATGGGTGCTCCGTAGCCATATCCTAGACCTGGAAAGATGTATGCAGTTGTAGAATGGAGAAAATACAGAGATCACGGTGAATCACACGTGCCAAGACAGGGGAAACTTTTATATAGCTTTATCATACACACAGACTGGTAGTCAGCTAGACAGATGTGTGGGAGAATCATAACTGTAGTGATAGTATAGATGATGATGATGAATTCTCTTACCGTATCCTCCCAACCCGCCCAAACCGCCAATGGCGCTGCCATGAGCGACGGCCAAAAGGCAAGCCAACTGTTGACATAAAAACACATTGATTAATTTCATTATGTTCTCTTTAATCAATTCTAACGTAAATACGATATTACAAGGTGCATAAAAAGTAGTATAGTTCAATGAGTTTGTGTTCATCATTACACACTTTAATGATTAATGAATCAACATTAAAAAGCAATATCCAATCGCTTGACTTAATTTGTTTCAACAATAGGATAATTCGATATTTCCTTTGATACCCTTGAAATGATCCAGGGGACCTTATTATAAAGTGATGCTGATTTTGACATGGTTTGAAATCTTTAATGAGTTGTTCTTGAGATTTGCACGTTCAAACAAGCAAGTACATTAACTCTTCAGCTTCATAATACAGAAAGAGGAATCCCAAAAAAGTATGATTATTATCTATCTGACAAATGGTGCAAGATAAAATGAAGACAAAACAAATGAATAAAGATAAGAAACACACACACACAAATAAACGAAAAACAAAACAACAACTTACAGCTATGTAGGTGTTCATCGTGGCTGTTACTTCAGACGAAGTGTTGTCGACATTGCAGTAACCAGCCGTTTTATACCAACCAGCAGGTACCACTGAAATACGGCCGGATACCGCCTGTCTGTGCACGCACTTGCGTTTCGTCAGACATTTGCATTGAGCATCCTTGCAGGATTGGGAACGGTGAATATATTAGCCTTTATCCGTCTTGAAAGGGATCTTTGAAGGTAGGTGAAGAATAGAGAGTTGTTTTCAGGTATAAGATACTTACCTTAAGTCATTGTCATTTGCCGGGGCTGCGGGATTGTTCGAAAGAGGTACCGCGTCCCTGGTACATAAAAGGCCTACGAAGGAACATGATGGGTTTTAGTCAGTAAGAGTCTGAGACTCCTTCACGCTGCTAACCCACAGCGGGAGCAGTCATTCGATGATTTCCCATAAAAAGGTCATTATCATTTCACTTTTCCCATGCGATTGACAAAAACGCATCTACGACCTATGTATTTTGTGTCTACGGTTAATACTTCTAAACATCAGGTAGGTAGGTATGAAAATAAATCTGGTTGGTACACTTTAAATCCTTTATTGCCAGTAAGAAATTCTCTAGTCTCTGGTCGACTGTTTAATCTGTAGTATGCGGGTACTCTAAACCACTAGATACCATTCAAAAACTGGGTAGTAGCTAGTAGGTAGTGAGTGAGTGACAATGGTGTTGATTCATACACATACAGTTTTATTATTTAAATTCTACAGCTGGACAAAGCAGTATTTTTAAAAGTAAGTACCTATTTTATATTTTCCCTCTATTTTCCAAACGCAAGCAAAACAAATAGCTTTTCCCTAACAGAAAACAAATACCAAACATTTCACACGGAGCAAAGATACCAGGCGTTCATGTATCGTAAGGAGCATTACACAAACCGCTTGCATTGGACTGAGCAAATACCTGTAGGCAGCTCAAACATTTGTTCTGGTTCAATCCGGTTCACACAAAGGGACCACTTCATCACTTTGACGTACAAATTGCTATTTATAGATTAGGTTAGATGATGAATTGATTCGCTGACCTTTTATAAAATAATACGGCGGGTGGAATAGAAAAAATATTTTGATAATGTTATACAGTATTGTATTAGATAAGTTAGGACTGCTGTGCACGTAAAATTGGGTTCGATTGCCGAGTCGGATCGAAATCGCTTTGTGGGTTTTAGAAAGTTTTATAAAGTAGCCTGAATGTGATTAATACATCCATGCATCAGAGAGCTTGTAAAGGTCGGTTCTGCGCCTGGTCAGATTGAAGTCCCATCGGACTATAAGAGTGAAGGAATAGAGAGTGCACCTGTGTCTGCGCAAATAATTATGCACTATGATATGTCCTGCGCAGCTGGCTGATCTCTTTCGAGAACAGCTGCCTTAGCCGACTGTCGGCTTGGACGCCATCATTATTACTGAAATGGTTCTTTAACGAATCAATGTACATTACTTAGGATGTACAATGGTACATAGTAGTAACCCTCAGCTAAGTAACAGTTGTCTGGCGAGCTGCCAGAGTTAGTTATCTGGGAACTGGTCGGATGGCTGTTAACGAGTTCCTATGTCTGATACTGAAAGTTTATTGTTGCACTTCAAATGCATAGCTAAGCGGCTTTCCTTTGTTATTAAGGAGGATTTAATTTAAGCAGGCGTTTGTTAAATACATTGGCGTTGCATGATATACAAATTATACTTTTCCATCGGTGCCACCCTCATTCCCCGGGAACTACAGCCCGTACCGGGATACAATATATGCCTATGTTACTCGTTAAGGGTGTAGCTTTACAACAGGGAAAGAATTTTCAAATAGGTTCAGTATTTTCAGAGCCTTTAGTGTAGAAACAAACAAATGTTTCCTATTTGTAATATTAGTACAGATTCCAATTTTTAAAGACATCATTTTAATCTTTCCAGTCGACTTCCAAGAAAGGAGATGGTTTTTGGCTCAATCGGTACGTATTGTTATGTCTATACTAATATTATAAAGAGGAAAACTTTGTTTGTTGGTTTGTTTGGTTGTAATGGATAAATTCAAAAACTACTGGACCGATTTTAAATATTCTTTCACCATTAGAAAGCTATATTATCTGCGAGTAACACAGGCTATATTTTATCCCGGTGGGGCAGTAGCTCCCACAGGACGCGGGTGAAACCGCGGGAAAACGGCTGGTGTTTTATATATCGCTTTCACCGTCATTGATCGTGAATTGTGTTTTCGTACATCGTAATGTCCATAGATTTTGCATATACCTAAGTCGTTCTGCATTTTATTAGCTCCTTATAGGTAATTGGTACTAGAAAATTAAAAATAATAAATTCATTTATTTCAGACACAGTCCATATAATATTATGTAGTACTTATAACACACATTATAAAGTTATTGTTAGTAAAAAATAATTAATTACGTATCTATTAGGTAAGATTTGCATACAACAATAATAACCTACTATTAAACTGCAGTTTATTATTTCCTTCAACAATTGGAAACAAGCGCATACCTCACTTATATGTTTAAACAATTATAACTATATCGCGTGCACTTAGAGGTTGCGAGTTAATAAATCAATCAGTTTGTTGTTCACACCTTTTGCTTGTTTACTTAAGAGTACTAGTTATTTGCCGCGGTTTCACCCGCGTCCTGTAGGAACAACTTCCCGCATCTGGATAAAAAAAAGCCAATGCCCTTTTGCAGGCTCTAGCTAGACTAGACTATCTGGGAGATTTCATTTAAATAGCTGCTGTAGTTTTGGCTAAAACTGCGATAAACAAATAAAGTTAACCAAAATGTTTTATTGTGTCTGTAAATGTTGCTTTTTCTATGAGTTCTGGTTACCTAAATAAAGGAATAAATTAATATTTTTCGATATTTTTTTAGGAAAACCTTATTTTGTTGGGGTTGGCTTCCAGTCTTGTTGGATGCAGCTGAGTACCAGTGCTTTACAGGGAGCGACTGCCTATCTCACCTCCCAACTCAGTTACCCGGCAGTATCCCTACGTAAGACTGGTTGTTAGACTTACTTCCAACTAACCCGTAAGAACTGCCAAACATGGTGACATTCGACACCTATATCAGCCATGATACTTATTATTTTTGTCCAATGTACAAACCCATAATACATTCAATCTTACATAACAATTCTACATCACAATATCGAATCGATTACTCCTTTATTACACACTTGTAATACGTTCCAAGTTTCAACATTAACAAAACACATAAAAACTGTGTAATTGACACTGCCAATACCTACCAAGTTATAGACACTGTGTAAAAACCCAGTGCAGTTGGAAAACACGAATATAACCGCCGAAGCATGAAAGTTATTCGAAGTTCGCGAAATATTTTAGTATGTCAGAAGTAACGTAATTAGATAATTGTTGAACAATTAATTTTCGTGCTGGCGTTTAAAGTCATTCATTTACATACGATTCTTTGTTTAATAACCTCGGTATTTGTTACTACTTTGTGCATTTAGTGGATGTGTTTTTCCCCGAAAATACTTGCAAGGCTTCTTTTTTTCATTAAGTGTATGGGATATGATTATTTGAAAATAATATAACTGGATGGGTAAAGGGCTTTTCAATATGCGTTTTTTAAATGTGAAAGTTCTTTTTGAAACCTTTCTTTAATAGGCATATTGTTTTGTAGATAACAAATAAATACTCAGAATCTTTTTAAATACGGTAGTTTTCGGTACTTGGACAGTTTATTTTTTTACCCAGCTAAACGCTTTATTTGATCACCGAACCAAAAAAAAAATGTGTACAAACAATTGTCCAATGATTCATCGTTCAAAACCAAAGTGCATTTTCAACATTATTTATCAAAATCCAATATTTTGTCAATTTTCAGTATTTTAATACAAAAATGTTATAAAAACCAATAAAACAGATAGCAACTTCAGTGACGAATAGCAAATATCAAACAATAATTGCTCGACCACTAACCAGATTAACATAGCATTGGCGTTAAAATATCCGGGTGTATCCGGTTATAACTGGTCATAACCGTACGTAACTGGATTCGGTTGGAATTTTAAACTGCATTCGGTTTGTTTATGCTGAGTGTTCGGAAAATATTTTGTCGTTTAACGGTTGTATTTTGTTTAATGCTATATTTATGTGTAAATATGTATAAAAAGTCGTGGTAGCCTAGTGGGTAAAGAACCAACCTTTCGAGTATGAGGGTGTGGGTTCGATTCCAGGGTCAGGCAAGTACCAATGCAACTTTTCTAAGTTTGTATGTACTTTCTAAGTATACTTAGACACCAACGGCTGATAAAAAGGTGAAGAAAAACATCTTGAGGAAACCTGGACTATAAAGTCTGAAATCACCAACCCGCATTGAGCAAGCGTGGTGCTTAATGCTCAATCCTTCTCCATGTGAGAGGAGGCCTGTGCCCAGCAGTGGGACGATAAAAAGGCTGTAACTATATTTATGTATAATTTGTTTTAACATTATACATTATGAAATGAAAATGTTTACACCAATAAAAAGTAAACATTTTAAAGTTAGGGTTAGTCAGAAGTTTGTCAGATCTTTTCCATATTCTCATCTAGTTCTAATCTGAAACATACTGTACTCCCTTTTATGTACTTCCTTTTATATTTCCTTATCTATAAAATTCCTCATGTACTCCCCTTATGTACTTCCTGATATACTTCCTTATGTACTCACCTTATATACTCCTCTTATGTACCCCCTCTATGTACTTCCTTATGTATTACCCTTATGTACTTGCTTATGTATTACCCTTATGTACGTCCTTATGTATTACCCTTTATGTACTTCCTTATGTATTACCCTTATGCACTTCCTTATACGAGGTGTGTCGTACCTAATCAAATAAAAGAAAAAAAAAAAATAGGTACGTAAAAATAAAAAAATTAATTCTTCAAACAAAGTAAATGTAATAATTTAATAATTGAATCAGAACACTTAGAACAAAGAGCTCAAACAATTTCACCAAAAACATCTGAACATCTTCATTCGAACAAAGTTTCAAACATTCACAACCAAAAATGAACAGCTTACCAAATAATCGGATCAAACTAGACTTTTTCCAAAATGCAATATCCATTAAATTCTGGTCATAACCACAAAATACATAGGTACAGAAGTCAATCTACATACAAAGCGCGTTCGAGTCACGCAAACATAGGTGTCTATGTGTGCGTGTTCACAGACGCGCTGTCTCAAAACAACTCAAAACAGTGCGAGCGCGGCTGCCGCTTTCTTGAGATAAGCGCGTCACACACAAGGTAGATAAATGTGCACACGTTGTGATACCAACCTAACTGTAATTTGACTGTAATATTTTTAATTTTAATAACAAAAGAAAAAGTAATAATGGAGCAACAAAATTCGTATTATAATTGTTCAGTGGACGGTTGTTTTTATACAACAATAAACAGTGAATTGTCGTTTTTTTAGCCTGCCGTATTACCTATAGTATGTACCTACTTATTTTCTCATATTTCGATGGTTCATTTAATAAACGCAGTAGGTAGGTACAGTAAGGTGGGTAGGTAAGCGCCCCGGCGGCGGCCTCTGGCCCAATGCCGTAATAAGTTTTGCTAGTGTCGACCCAGGCGAACCTGCCTACCTACCCTCAAAGATTATTGCTAGTAGAATTTTTGTGATCATGGCGAGACTATGTTGTAAGGTAGACGAAATAAAACTCGCACATCAAGGTTTCTGTAGGTAGAAGCAAGCTTAGATCAGGGACTGTACCAACCCATTACATACAAATATATTTTTTTCACAAGTAAAGAGTAGGGTAAGTATATATGTATGAATAACAAAATTATAAATTGCGGTTTCTGAAAAAGTTCGGTATCTCGTTGAAACGAATTTCCGTTGAAAGTGTTTATTAACCTCTTGTATGCCACATTAAATTTTTTATTATTATTGGTTTATATTTCATTTTTCCTGTTTTATTCTCAACAATACATCAAATAATTAGATACGAGTAGGTACCACTACCACGTTAGTTTTATGCGCATAAAACAGTTGACAACCCTAGCGCGACCGCCGAGTTTAGGCATGAAAAGTGAAGTACATACATGAGATTGACTTCTGTACCTATGTATTTTGTGTCATAACCGGTTGCAGCCGGATCCCTCGCTTTACAAACATTCAGTTTTTGCTCCTTCCCTTTGTTTTTGCAAATGATTCCTGGCAGCAACTGTTTTTGTTTTGTTTTCTCACACATTTTCTCTTTTCAATTGTTTTTTTCTGTTACTCGCCTCGCTTGCACTCAAAAGTGTGAAAACAACTCCGGAAAATCGGTATGCATAGTTTCGTGAGAGCTATTTTGGATACAACGTGAAACAATCTGAACTGAGAAATGCATCATGTTCTTTTATTTTGAAATCATGACGTCACCAAAATATGTTCTTATTGAACACGATATTTTCTATATACACCTACTTACGTATTTTAATATGATAAAAATTGTGACCAGTAAATCTAATATGATAGGCACATCCACCATTATTTATGTTTTGGTAAACAAATGGTATAAGTTTCATTAATTACAATTTGGAAGACCCCTTTTTGTATTACACTACATATTGTTATTTGAAACTAGTGGTTCCCCGCGGCTGTTTTAATATCTACATTTATATTGACTTTAAACTGGAAAACAAAGGATCAATTAATGGGTTTATACTTTAAATTTTATGTATTTTAATGCATAAATCTGAAGTTATAATTGTAGGTATTTTACTCTTCTAACTTTATCTCAATACAAGAAATCCATAACACCGTAGAAATTCCACATTAACCCCACCCAAACCATCATTATTTTCAAAAAAGAGAACGGAACCACCATTTAATTTTTTACCGATCACCAACACGGCTACTAATATACTTAACCAAAAATGAGCGTCCATTTTTCCATAAAAGGATAAACTCGTCGAGATCGCCATAATGCAGTGATGAGATCAGCCACCATGGAGCATTAGTTTATCTCCAGTGTCGTTGTAATGGACACGTGATGTAATTAGTAGCCTTATGAGCTTATGAGCTACTTACGGGACAAAGAGTGATGCAGTTTTTATTTTTATTGTGTTTGCGAGGTGAAGAAACAAAATTGTGCAAAGTGTAAAGTTTTTAATAAGCTTTTGTGGGTGGTGAATATCGTTGGATTTTATTAAACAGTATACACTGATTGATTACCTACAACACCATTGGGTGTTTAATTTAAAGTACTAAAACGTTGATATTTTATTTTACTCTTCTGAAATATAGGCATTTTTTTATGTAATTGAACAATTATAGTATGAGATTTCGGGATCTCACTGTAAACTTAATATGTATGGAGACGATCGGTAATATGCAAACCATAAGGATCGGGTATATCCGGAATGTATCAAAGAAAAGTTTGATGGGAGTCACAATTACTTTCAATATCAACCAACTATCGGTCAACGGTTTAGTTGGATGATTTATTTTTTTGTCAAATTTCTACAATATAACAGACTATAGGTACATTTTATTATCTATCCCACTACTTTATTTATCCCAAATGCATCTCATTTCAGAGGAGCACGATCCAACTTAACTATTAATTCGCTACGGAACCACGTAGTTTCCACAACAATCGCTTTATCGCCCCATTTCACATGATTACCGAGGAAACGCAAATAAAAATGCTTTTAAAACGAGTCTCCATGAAATATATTCTATTTGAAATCGTGGGAAGTTCACAGTTGGAACTGTGATGATGTCTGCAAAATTCTGATGATCAGGATTTGTTAAAATCGAAGGGAATAATCGTAATATACAATCATAAGTGAAAAGATTAACATAATATATGTCTTTTTTTCAGCAGTTCCATAAAATTGACCCTGCATTGGGTTTTAGTATTTCAGTTATGGTTAAAAATGGGTATCTTATTGGGTTGTTAAACTACGTCACTCACGTTTTAATACCAATTTCACTTATTGGATTAGACTTGTTTCCAACGGCTCCACCAAAAAAGATAACCTATTTCATTTCTCAGATTCTGTCCTATTTGCGTACCAAACATTTAAATCCGTTCAGTAGTTTTTGCGTGAAACCGCGACAGACAGATAGAGTAACTTTCAGGTCATAATTTTAGACCTGTTGACTTATTATAGCCGACTTCATGATATAATCTCACCTTTAGGACGCGGTTTCAATGAACGTTGCTAAACTAATGAGTTTTGGTTATTTTTGTTTCAAAAGATCTAAACTAAGATTAAGAATAGTTTTTTAATGCACTTACTACGACATCATCTGCTTAGCCCTTTTCCCAACTAAGTTGCTTTTTCCCAGCTGATTACCAGTCTTTTACATGGAGTTTTACCTACCAGCATCTTCAACGCAGTGGTTTGCAAACATTCTTGCATTGTACTATGTGATGGACGAATGAAGAAATTATGTGATTGTTTGTGTGTCAACTAACGTTGAGGCTGAGTAGTGTGAAGACAAGAATTTGACTCATATTTCATAAAGTTAAAGCTAAAATCTCTCAATAGAGCCACACCCTCACCGGGGCAAACTTACCGTCGCATAAGATATGACGTAGCTCAAGTAACTCTCCCGGTGGTGGAGCAATTAACTCGTTAGACGGAACTAATTATGTAGCAGCCTGACAGCACGTGCTAACAGATTTATCATTGTACTGTGTGATGGACGGATGAAGAAATTATGTGTTTGTTGGGTTTGTAGTGTGATGAGAGATTTTTAAGGGTGTTCTGTGCCTAGGGCTGCCATTTCGAATTTCGCCAAACCCGGACAAATATTTAAAAAAACCCGGACATTTGGCGTAAATCGCATTTTTTCCCCGGACGAGTCCGATTTTTTTTGTTTAACAAGACAAGACCTAATTTTTAATATTACCATATTACTTAAATTCAATGAGGTCCTTCCTTACATGAAAAGTCAGGGCCGTCTCTAGCTCATGTAGTACCTAGTATTGAAAAATTGTGACTTAATGTATTTCGAAGGTCATAATTAAGAAAGCTCATATGGAAACTATGAGTTACCTTCTTGATAGGTTAGACAAAAAAATGTTGAAAAAAAATACAAATAACTGTAAACTGAAGTCGCGCGAGAGAATTTTTGAGTTTTGGGTCACTAAAGCACCTAAACTTGTATAATAAAAAAAATCGCAAAGTGAAGAAGCCGCAAGCGAAGCGAGCGCAAAATATTTTGAATATTGGGATATTAAAGTAGCTAAATGTAAAAAATAATGTGTTAAGAAAAGAAGCCGCGAGCGAAGCGAGCGCGAAAATTTTGGAGTTTTGGCACACTTCGACTTCTGCATTATTAGGCGCCCGGGTAATTCGCATACCCAGGCACCATAGGTTAAGATGGCCCTATGAAAAATGTCCGGGTTTTCCACGGACACTTCTTGAAACCCCGCCCGGACGGCCCCTCCAAACGAGGACAAATCCGGGGAAACCCGGACGGATGGCAGCCCTATATGTGCCCAATGTATTTCTTTAAGGTTATTTAATACATGAGGTAAATGCTATGTTATGGTCAACTAATTTTTGCAGCACTTTTCTGCAATAAGTGCAAATAATATTCAAGTGTCTAAGTGGTTTATTTTATACAAGTATCCAATTGTTTACTTGAGTAAGGAGTAGAAATAGGCTTAACTTAATTTTATTGAGTTATTTTTAAGATATTAAATTAAAAGTT
The DNA here is from genome assembly GCF_030705265.1 of Helicoverpa armigera. Classification (NCBI taxonomy): domain Eukaryota; kingdom Metazoa; phylum Arthropoda; class Insecta; order Lepidoptera; family Noctuidae; genus Helicoverpa; species Helicoverpa armigera. Next base: position 1,408,390 of record NC_087126.1, read on the forward strand.
ACTACATACAAATAAGTTGGATGATCAGGATTATAAATTGAAAGCTACAAAATAATAATAAAAGTTTTTTTTATTGAAAATCACAAAGTATCACGTAAATGTTATGAAACATATTGCACAAACCACTGACTATCAATATTACTTAGATTTAAATATTATAATATGCATTGATTAACTTACTTATAATAGCAGCATGAACTTTACACATATTGAGATATATTTCTGTGTCTTTATAACAATATACATTTTATGTAGCTCTAGCTTCTGTCTTTACGTAACATATGCGTAAACTAAGAGAACGAAGTATTCTCACTGGACGCGGCTGAAACAGCTGTTAAAAGCTAGTTCAAAACTAAATAGAATTGAAAACAGATTGAATTCAGTAAAATCTATCTTCAAATGGTCAGTAACCTCAATAAGTAGCGCCTTTAAAATTATATTGCCAAAGGATTTTTATGCACTTTTTAAAGCCAATTTGGATGAAATTGCTCGTATAAAATATGATACCGTTATGTCTAGTTATTCGCTAAAATGTCTATGAATATTCTTTATTACAATTCAATATTATCGAAAGGTACCTATTGAAAGCGATTTGATTTGTAGGCTTTATTAAATTTTCTTTTTTTATATACGATTTTTATGATTCGATTAAACAGTTACTTAAGCTATTTAAGGACTAAATTACAAGTAACTTAATTTTAATTTCGAGTTATCATGAAATGAAAGTGACTCTAGCAAATTGTATCGGAAAATTGCGCAATGTTTAAACTATTACATCTTTCTCATTTTTATGCGTTAGCATTAATTAATTATTTCTAAAAAACAGCACCCTTCCTGATTTGTAATCGACTTCCTTCATCATCATTTTACTAATGAAAAATCAAAATCGACAGACAGTCAAATATAAGTAATTGAACTTTAAATATGTAAGTTTTCATTATTCGGCCTAAAGTAAATGGTTTAATATTGATTAATCCACAGCTTTATTTAACTTATGTATCGACAGTAACTTATCAAATATTTTTGTCTTCACACACCCCAGGCTCTGGAGGGATCGTCAGACTATTCGTCACGTGTTTCGTGGGCTCAGTATGTTCCTGAAAATAGAAAAAGAGTGCCACATCAGTTGTTATTAATGAACCATAACTTATCCTAACTTCGGACTGTAAATGAGAAAGTTCTCACGAGAATCTACGCTAATATTATAAAACTGAAGGCTTGGTGTAATTGCACATGCGAATTTCAGGAATTCCTGGACTGATATGAACAGTTTTTAGTTAACAATATTTGCCATAGGTACTCACATGCTCGGAGTCAAGTATGTCCATTTCTTGTACGTTCTTCATAATCTTCTGCGTCCTCTTCTGCGCAGACGCCGCTCTCGCTTGCAGTATCTGCAACGTATTCAATTTAAGGATATCAAAAAATATGTAAATGTATAGATATCGGCAAAAATGCACTCGGAATTCTGAAACTGGAATTCCTGTCTTCTATTAGTGATTTCTACGTTTTGTTTGTAAAAATGGTGTCATGTTAAAATTTTACTGGATAATTCTCTTAAAAGCGTGTCCTATGTCTCACATTGCGAATGATTCAGCTCAAATTATCAAAAGTATGTATTTGGGAGACACCCTGGTTCGACTTATTTCAAGGCTACTTACAGACAGTCTCCTCTGCTCAGCTTCAGCTAACTTCTCCTCGATGTCAGGCAGGCTGATCTCCGGCTGCACTGGCTGCAGCAGCCTCTGCAGGTGAGGGGGAGGGGTGGACGGTCTCTTGGCTGCGTCAAACTCTTCTAGAGGTATTTCGAAGGCCACGGCTGGAAATTGTGATAGTTGGTCAGTTAAAATTAAAGTTTAAATAAATATTTTTTAATTCATGGTGCCCCTTCCGCGGTTTCATCTGCTGCCCGAAGGAACTCCTTCCCGCTTATGGATGTATAAAACTAGCCTATCTATTATTCTCATACAATAAACCTGGCAAGTTTCCTCAAATCTATTAAAATATTCAGTAATTAAAATATTCAGTCGATTTTGTCTGAAACACGGACAAATAAATACTTTTTATTAAAACTTACGTGGTTTCGGTATAACCGGCGTCTCAGGCAGCACCACAGTGGGCAGATCGTCAGGGTCATCATGATGATGGTTCTTCACTCCAGCGCCATTAGAAGCAGTCTTGGCAGCTCCGTTAGACGTCTCCTCGGTGACCGGGACAGCTGTGCTTGAGGATCCGCAACCCATTTTGAACTTTAATGTTTAGGCTGTAAAGTTGAAATTGGCATTTGAATTGTTGTAAGGTGGTGTTGGACTTTTTAGGTCTTCCTGCAAACTTTGCCCTATTCTCTTTTATTTGTTTCGTATTGCCAAAGATAGAATCATGTATTGAGATGTATTATACATCAACTTACCCCAATCTGTTAAATTTCTTCAATAGATTTTCAACCTTATCACAACAGTGGAAGGTTCGATTGGTAAAATTTTACAGATTCAGGTAGGTTGACCTGCTGTCGTCTGTAGATATTACTACCAAGCATTGTCAAAGTCTATAAAATAACTAAAATACTTACAGTTAACGTTTGAAAGGAAGGAAGAAAATAAAAATTGACGCGTGGCAGTATGATTTCCACCTAAGACTGAACGATTTAGGTTTTTCAACAATAAAAGATTCAGTATTACAAGTCTCTTTACTATTGTTGTTTTATCTTTGTTTAAAAAACATCATGAAATAGCTCGTGCAATTAATTATACCTGAATGATTCTGCCAATAGCGATTGAGGTTAGTAAGGCATTGAGGTCAATCAAATCTATTGAAGAGCCGTAAAGAATACGCGCGAAATATCGTTTGAATTGTAAGTGTTAAGTAAATATGATCTTTTTGTGCGTTTATATAGAGTTCAAAATAATGCTAGGTTAAAGTTTTATCGTTGTTTGTAAAAATAATGTGTTATTTATTTTATATCTGTTACTGAAGCTTTACCATAATAATGAAAAAATTAGGTGGTTTTCTTCAAGACCTGTCTTATTCTCATACTTATTTAAAATTCATGTGAATTTCTTATGATCCGGTACACCTCTGCTTATCGTTTAATGGTTCTTTGTGTTACATCTAGTCCAAACCAATACTTAGTCCAACGACCTTTTCAAGCAACTAAACAAAGACAGCCAAAGGCCTAACCTCATTGCCATAAATCGATTCCATTAACCTAGCTGTAATCAAATTAGACCCCCCTTGCGTTTCAGGGGGGTTTTTGAGAAATGCCACACTGTCTAGCGTGATAAAAGCTGGTCATTTATCATTTAAAAGGCTACTTATAGAAACATTGGCGCTATGTAGGTGAGCCCAAAAGGTCAACTGTTTGCTACGGCGTAGCTGGTTGCTACGAGCGGCTACGAAGTTGAAAAAGAAAGTTTGTTTCGTAGTATTTTTACTTGCAATTTAACATTGGGCAACATATTTGTATAAAGCTTCTGTCAACGGTTTCACTCGCATACCGTGGAAACTACTTCACACACCTCTTTAATAAATAACCTATAGCCTCCCTGGATACATATTCTCATCGGGGATATTCGAAGCTAAAATATTCCTCTAATTTTTCTCGTAGATTTATTTATCAAATTGTTTGCAGTGAAACTTTTCTCAATATTTCCATACATTGTCTGAGGTCGAAATACTAATCCGATTTGAAGCCGTGAATTAAATGCGCTCTCATTAGTTCCTCGTAAACCGTTTGTTTTTGGATTGAACTCATTCCCAGTCGTGATTGTGACTAAGCAAATGTAATTTTGAAGATTTATTATTATTTTATAACGAGCACTGGATGGGAAGGGTCCAATATTGTTGAAAAGTGCGCTTAATAGGAATTAATTCGTCACCAAATATTTGAATATCTTTTGCATTTGCATTCCGATCGGCGCTGTGAAAATTATGAGAGAATTCAGTGTGAATGAAAAATGTTATGAATTTTTGTGAACGACAGTTGTACACATTTTTTATAGCACAGTTTTTGTAGCTGTATAATTTTGCATAGAAAAAGCTTGTGTAAAATTGTTTATAGATAAATTGCAACCGCGCCGAGTGACGTATACTGTTTTTTTTTTGTTCGTATTGATGGAATTTCGCCATAACGTATACTTTTAAAGAACACACGAGTTTGAATAACTTACTTGTACACGAGCACACTTTAACATCTAGGCAAGCACATTTTAATAAACTTCATTACAACTAAGCTAAAATGTATCTCCACCAGCCGAGCCAATCATACTGGGTAGTCAGAACTGCCCAGTATTAATTTGCAATACGTTGCAACGGCTGTTGCTTTCTCACAATAATGCAATATGCATCATTTGACATTGAAAACTGGGGAAGGCAGTATTTTTTCAATTAGTACTATTGATTTATTGTGACACAGGTCACGATGACTGTCCTTTTTTGCAAAAATATTATTTGTGTTAAAATAAATAAACTTAGTGTAAAAATAGTAAAAGAATTCTGGTTTAATTATCAATTTAAAAATATTCTAAGGTACAACTAAGGTACAAGGTATATTAAACCTTTTTTAATGGACCCAAAACTTTCTTTTGCTTAAAAAAGTTGTAAATAAATGTCAATGTAACCAGCTAGAAACTAAATGCCTATCAAAAAATAAACTTGTACATTTAAAGTGCATTTAAAGTCTGATTTAATTACATGCACAAGAACACTAAGAAACACAAAAGTCTACCAACATCGGAAACCAAAAATAAACACATTTATCTCAACTCATCCGTTAAGTGAAAAAAAGCAAAATAAATCAATATGGCGGACGTTGAACGGATGCTTAGCAATTTTTCAATCTGGTAACACCGTGGGCTCGGTGTTGCTATTTACCCCGATTGCGACTGGGATAGGGGAAACGCGATGGATTGCTAGCAATATTTCCTGATTATATCCCGCCCGTTTGTTGGCTCCAGGCATAAAAGGCTGTATGGCCTCGTTACGTTTGCTTGCATTAAAAAAATGAGCAGGATATTTGGCGGTGGCCACTTGTGTTTTGTTTTTTATTTGTTTTTAATTCGGAAGGGTTTCTCTTGGAGTGTGAGCTGTATTATCTTATCATCTTGTACAGTCCTAAATTGTTAGGTACTAATTGTTTCCGTCGTTCCGTCTGCGCCGCCCCTAAGAAATTCTTCCCGCACCCGGATAAATTATTTTACTGGACTCTAGTGCCTGAGTAAGGACTGGCAAGGACAAGCAAGGACTGTAAGTCTACAGTTCAGATTATGTGTATAAAATGCCATTTACATCGGTTTAACAATTTTGATGTGACAGATTTACTTGTGTGTCTTAAGTAAACATTATAAAGGATATTTAAATAAGTGACATTCGATAGACAGTTCAAAGGCTACTTCTCATTGTGTTAGTGTATGAAATAGACACATCAGGATCATAGTCAAACCGAAGAACGTAATATTCACGTGGAGATCTTCAACGATAACCTTTCCAAAGTCATCATTATAACATCATGTTTTCCTAGGAAATCGATTTATTTACTCACAATATTAATATAATGTCACGTCACACGTGGCGCTAAGGTTCTTTGCTTATATACACATATATTTATAAACTTTATACATTTATAAACTAGTTTTTTCCCGTAATTTCCCTGGAGCCTATTTTACGCACCCGGATAAAAAGAGCTGTAAGTAATGGTGGCCTAGTCGATAGAGCACCGACTTCTCAAGTATGTACCCAAATGCGACCTAGTTCTAAGTATATCTTGGACACCGATAGGAACACATAATGATATATAAGAAACCTGGACTATAAAAAAACCTGAAATCACCAACCCGCATTGAGAAATTAAGCGTGGTGAGTAATACTCAATCCTTTTCTGTGTAATACTGTGCCTAACAGTGGTATTAAAAGGCTGATGATAATTATAAAGAGATGCGCAAAACTATCTTAGTTTAATGGGCTACCTAACACATTCTTACAAACTTTCATATTTATAATATAAAGTAGGTAGAAATATTTGCAGTTTTTCCTTACACATGAACCCGGCTACACTCGAGAATAACTAGGCACTTTTAAAATATTTAGCCCCCAGAAGTTTGTAATAGTTTAAAAGCTTTTCTGTTCAGTTTCTACGAAAAACCACACTCACAGTTAACTTGATTTTTTCGTTAAAAAAAAAGTACGTAAACAGAATGTTTTGATAATGTCTTTAAGGAAATAATTAGGTATAACAAATAAAGTTGAAAAGTTTGTTTGAACGCATACCTATAATCTCTATTCTTTCTAGGCTACTCCTTGTTCCGATGCGCGAAATAGTTCCCACGGGATGCGGGTACCTTCGCTAGCGGAAACTAGTTTCAAACAAAATACTTACCTATTAAGTAAAGAAAGTGAAACTGAAAACTTATTATCTTGTAGTTAAAATTCCACAAATATGTAAGTTCAACACTAAAACTAACGTTAATTGATTTTTTTATGTTATTTCCTTTTCACGTGTACACTTAAACTAACAACGACCATCGTAATTGCTAGATAACCTATTTATGTGTTAGCCTCAACCGGGAGTCGAACGGGCGACCCGTGCGATCGCCGCCGCATCGTCGACACTACTATCAGACGCGATTAATACAAATTTTATTCTAACTACTACACTTTTTCCATACGTTATGTAGTGCGACTGAATAGTTTTGATACTTGTGATTAGAAAATAATTAGGTGCAATTTTTTAATATATTTTTTTACTATGTATACCTTATTTTATTGATAAATAAAAGACTGTATGAGTATATCTTAAAAAGAAAAGCTATAGTTTGGTTTTGATTGACTATAATTAACTATTTCTTTCTATAATTTCGAAAAAAGAAGTCTTTATTGATTATAAAAGAAAATAAGGTATTGTTTGTTTTGCTTTCACGCTAAAATGGCTGAACCTATACTAATATTTTTTTAACAAGATCCCTGAAGAAGATAAGTAGGTTTTTTAATCATTTTAAAGGACGTATTTCCCTCTGGCCAAAGTCTCAAAGCGGCTATTGTAGAATGATTGAAAATAATTTTATTTGATCAGTAGCTAACCAACTAATCGCACTTTAATAGCCAACACTATGTGTGTCAAGTATCAAAACACGTACCGTGCTCAGTTTCAGGACTGTAACAATGCTTACATAGAAATTACTGGCGCTCGCATCGAACCCCTTTTACCTTTCAGCTATGGAAAGCTGTAGAGTCGAACATTTGGACTAAGGTTACTGACACAGAGCAGACTTATTTTAAGACTTTATATGGCCAGTGAAAACATTAGGTGATGCTTATTTATAATCTACCTACCCTAATATTATTTTTTTGTTTGTTGTCCGAAACAACCAAACCGATTTGAAAATTCTTTCATTGTTGGAAAGCTACACTCTTCCCGAGTAACATAGGCTATATTTATCCCATTACGGGCAGTAGTTCGGACGGGACGTGGGTGAAACCTCTGGAAAACGGCTAGAATTAAATAAAAAATGAATTATAATATAAACTAAAATTCATTCAATCGTTTTTCTGTAGTAATTTAGTTTCAAATAATTAAATACATAATATCAATAACACGGTATTATGTCAGAATAATGCAACTTAAATGTTAATAATCACAAATCGAAATAAGCGCGACTTAAATATTTATAAAACCGATATTGTTGTTTGTGGTAGGAACTGAATATAATACATAAAGTAAGTTAATTTATTAATGTATTGTGTTCATTTATTTTGCTGATTATGAATAAACAGGCGATTGAATATTTAATGTGTGGAAAGGTTGTTAATGAAATAACATTGGCGCCTGATGAAAATGTGTTCTGCAGTGGGCGGTATATTGCTGACAACATTTGTAAAGGGTTTACATGCAGATGTATGCATCGTTAGTCGTTTTTATTTTGCCTTCAGAGCCCATGAGGTCTTGTTCTATGTTGTTGACAACTAAGAATGTTTTGAGTATTCAGGGATAATGTTAGTTATAGAATTTAGCTGAGCTATACTGTAACATTTTTAAATGCCTTTCTGAATTTTCTTATCAACACATTCAATTGAATTTGCGGTTACGTACAAAAAGGTGATCCATATAAGTATAAAAGTTAATGAATTCTTTAATACCTATTCAATAGTCAATGAAAATGATTCGACCCTTACATTAGCAATTTAAATAAAATATATTCATCGATTTTGAAGCAGACATTTTTCCAATCGCCAAAACCGACTCCACGCCACATGAGCCTAGTCGTCACTCATCGGGGCGAACAATCACCAACACCTACCATTGATTGCCGCTACATAATGCATAGACAGCCCACACCACCCCACCCCCTTGGCCTCAAATTATCCACCGACCAGCTACCCTGACCCCCGAACCACGAGGCCCAAATCAGCCAGCCACTAAACAATGGTATGCCCAAGGCTCAAGATATGTTGGTCGTAGTATGCATGTCGATAATTTCGAATCGATTTTAATAATTATATGGTTATAGCTCCCGTGGGTGTGTCGCGATTCCACTTGGGGCTTTTTTTGAGCTGATTATCAATAGTTTGGGGGTGTTTGTTTTACTTCGATACTGTAGAAGAATCTTCAGGAACGCTTTGTAATGGCAGAAGCGATCAAGATGGAATTGAAGGCGGACGGTGCCTATGTAGGTGTTATGACAAGGACCATTGCGTTTTCATAGTTTTATTATAAAAATGTTCTTCTTCAATCTCATCAGCATAGGCATATAAAACAATTTACTACTGGTTGACTACATAGCATAGTTTGTGTGTAAATTCTTGTAAACTACATACTTCAGTGTTGCTTATGAAAATCTATCTTGAATTTTAATGAAAAAAAGATTCTAATAAAAAATTTATGCTACTGTTTTAACAATATCACAGCCAGTGGTAATGAAATTATTTTTTTCTGTCAGCTTTTCAATTATTTTAGAAAAACAATCGCATGCAATTTGTAGTTTTATCTCGATAGAATCGAGTTTTATCCGGATTTTGCTAGATTTGACCCAGTTTGCAGCAATGCACGTCAAAAGCCTAACATGAATATAACGTTTTGTTAAAAAAATGGATTTTATTTTGTTTTAAAATTGTTTATTCAACAGAAAATAATCAATTTGAAACTGACTGCTGTATCTGGTCGTGTCATAATTGATTTCAGAACTTCATTGATGACAGTTTTCATTTACCTGTTTTTTGTTTTTAGTTGGGCTTTTCTGCTAGCCTACGTTGTAGTCAAAATTTAAAGAGCTTTGTACTACACAATTATGTACCGCTTATCAAATCATATTTATGAAAGTACTATAGTACTTATGGCTTTTTAGTTTAAGAAATGTAACAAACTGCCATCTGTCAAGAAATGTGTGGACTGCTTGCAGCTGAATCGATTGGGCGTGAGTCATTGATTTTGTGAGCTAGGTTTCTAAAAAATATCAATAGAGGGCACTGCTAGTATCGATCTATTCAACTAAATCTCATTTTGTATTTTTTTATTTGGTTTTAAGTTATTTTTTTGCATAATATATAACTTTTCGAGTCGTTTTAAATAGGATGCATTTTATTTTTAATTTTGCGAATAATTTTCATAACAGTTTTAGATCTATTAAAAAATATCTATTTATGTTTCTTATTTCGCTTTATTAACAATATCTGGAAAAAGAAAAACACCTCGATACAAAATTAACACATTACCTCCCACATCACCTAACACCAAATATTTAAAAATGAACCCTAAAAACCTAAAGGACAAATACTTAACTAAATCGATTGACATGGAAAGTTTACCTACATTACAAGTTGAAAATAGTTATTGGTATATTTGATAGGTTTTCAGTCTACAATGGCAGGCCGATGACCTAGGCTGAACTGTCACGACCTACCATGATTGGAAAGGTTTTTAAGCCTATAACTAGGCTAGCAAACAGGTGTTAAAAATGAGGTCTGAATAAGTATAAAAGAATGACTAGCCTTTAATTTATTTACTTAGTTACTAACTTTCGTCAGCGGTTTCACCCACGTACCCAGGAAAATGCTTTGTACAATCTGATAAAAAGTCAAAGTAAAAGGTTTTTTTTCAATAGATAGTTGCATGGTTCCAGAGAATGGGTTTTAAGGACAAGAACTGGCATAAAACTCTATAGAATATTCTTTTCAAAAAAGAGTAGGTAGGCATCTAAATGTTGTAGCTTAAAGAATTCTTCAATAAATGGGCTATCTTCTACACTTAAATAATCGTTTAATTTCGCCCTCTATTCAAAATAACCAATTATTAAATTTTAAATTCGATTCACAAAAACACGAAACTAAATCTGGGATAACGCAAACCGATAGTGTAGTCGATCCGATCTAATCGTTTCCAATCCAAACTCGGTTATTCGATTCGCTAAATCGGATTCGCAAACATCGACCACGCATTTTCGAAAAAGGAAGAGATTGGGGTAAAGAGCCCGATTGTGGGCATGAGCGAGAGGTCAATGGCCTATTAATACTAATGTAAAACGGTGAATCGGCGACAATAATAGGGCGAAGTCACGAATTATCTGCTCTCATATTTTTGTTGGTTGAATTATTGTGGAAAATGTTGTGATGGTAGATAAAGTTTGAAATTGCATCTCCTCTAGATGCAATTTTAGAATTACTTTGTTTATATGGTTATTGAATGTTAAAATTTGCATTTGTGATGGCAAGAACGTTTATTGCGCCGGAAGTACGAAAATGTGAGGAAAGCTTTAGCTACGCACTTCACGTAAAAGCTACAAGTTGTATAAACGACTTAATTCACCGTAGTCCAAAAATAAAATAAAAAAATCTTTTCCATGCCGCGTGTAAAAAACAAGAACAAACAGATCAGTAAATGTAATTCTAAATACTAAATGGGTCCTAAACTAAGTCGCTAGCAGAAATACCTAGAATCAAACCAAAACGAAAACTCCTAACCTTCAAAAATTAAAATGTCCAACACGAACTCACTGAAAACTCTATTTGTACAGTATTTGTAAACTAACCAGAGCTCAAAGGCTGTATGTATAATTCATAGTGAAAATTTCAGCGTTCGCAGCAGCTCAGCTCAAGTCATACTCCTTTGGGAGAGAGAAGTTTCGTAATAAGGAGGTCTGGGCATGACAGACCTCTTTAAACTATTGCAGTCTTAGTAGATGGTGTAGTTCAGTGTGTAATTAGATAATTTCTTAAAGGGAATCATGAATTAAGCACAGGATAAATAAAAGTATCAAGTTAGAATTACGCGCTTTTTATCATGTACTGAAACTCTTACGGCCAATCACTGGAAAGCCACTCAATTTTAAGCACTGCTCAAACATCACTTTATCTGTGTCACATTTACATTTACTGCTACTAGTAACGTTCGTGTATTTCTTAAATTCATATCTAGGTAATTTTATTTCAAAATGAGTTTTTTTTGTTGTTTAAAACTAAACTCACATAGACTTAGATATATATACTTATTCCGTGACCTAAAACCAACTAACATTGTTTTAGGATTTGTAAATAATGCAATATTTCCTAAGCACACACCTGACCGGTTTACCCTACAAAACTTGGTTGCAGAAACCGTTAAAATAACCAAAACAGTATCACTATGCAGTCATTCACTGATTGGACTACCGACAATGGGCAGCGATACCCTTTTTCGGTAATTTATTATTGTTTTCTACCACTGGGTCGCAGAAAATCACTTTTTTAGGGAAATTAGATTGATAAATAACGGTCTTTGATAGCGTGGTGAGATCAGAGTATAACTGTATTTTTTTGCTTTTCGTATTTTACTGAAAATTTGAAAGATTGAAATCTTTTAAACCTACTGTTTACTGGCACGACGAAAATAAAAAAGGTTTTATTTTTTCAAAAGGATTCAAGTATTACATCGTATAGAAATCGTTTTATGCAACTAGCCTGACGTTTCGAAAGGGCTATTTGAAAAAAAATATAGTTAAAGTATAAGATGAGGTTCTCAATTTAGATGTCTGCTATTTTTCAGAATTCCACTGTAGTAAAAATAACCTTAACAACTGTATGACGTAGATTTATTTACCTTCCATACGTAATACAAACATAACATTTAAATAAACTCTGTCAACTAGAAAACAAACAAATACATACCAAAACTAGGCATAATTATTGTAAGAGAAATTAGTGGTGTGGCTCAAAAAGGTACCCTCCTATATAAGGTACCACAAGGTACCACAAATGACCAACACAAATATGACGAGCTTATTTGGTGACGCGAATTGGTGACCAAATGTTAAGTTTGTAAGTTTGTTACGTAACTAAGGATATAATGGGTTTGTTTGTTTGTGACGGTGTTTTTGGAGAAACTAGTGTTATGGTTTGACACTTTGGAATAAGAACCGCAACTGTAAAGAAATAAATGAATTGGAAGTTGTGAACTGACAAGCTTTTGAACAAGAAAACTACAAACTTTTCTTTGCATCTACTTTTTAGTGTAAACTACTTAGGTGTAATAAATAATATATAAATTAATATATTCAATCACCTTCATGAAGCTTTAGTAACATAATACAGGAGTTTTCCGTCCTATTCACAGTAGTAAGCTGTAGTAGTAGTTAATTCAGTTTTACGGTAGAAAATATATGAAACTTGGAGCTGTAAAAATTGAATATGATATTTGCTTAGAAAAGCGAATTTTTAATTTTTACAGCACACTTAGATCTATAGTTTTTTAGGCAAAAAAGCGCCTCTTTCTGCGCCGTTGTGCAATGTCATGTGTGAATCATAAATATAATAGAAATTAAAACACACAAATATGATTGACATTTAAAAATCAGAACGTGTGGGCATCAAAATGACATGCTCGTACCAATTGTCATATTTCAAAGAAAAATACAATTGTTTTCAGTAACTTCGTCGCCGTATCTATTCACAATTTAATGTTATATACACGGGTCATGCGACATTTTATATATATTTTTTGCATTAAAATTACATTGAAACGTGGACAATAGATAAGTATTTAAATTGATAGTCTTTTAGCATGACCTTATTATTATTAGGTATATATGTACTATGTTTATGTTTTTGTCATTTATATTAACTTTTATGTTGTGTCTATAAAAGATTTAACAATACTCTGGGTATGTGGATATTTTTCTTTCGAAAAACGAAATACAATAAATAATAGTTTAAAAAAACTAAAAAATACGCTTTTTATAGAAAAACGAACTAAAAAATAGAAAATAAATTTAAATGAATTTAAATTAAGAAAACAGTGTTAAAAATTTCAATGAATATTAATTAATAATAGTGTGAATACAAAAAAAATATTTAAAAAAAGCGTGGGGTGCATGGTGTCAATAGTTATAAATATTTTATTGACAGATATGAGTAGGAGTGATTTTCATTTCGATAATATCTTAAAAAGCACCCCACGCTTTTTTTAAATATTTTTTTTTGTATTCACACTATTATTAATTTATATTCATTGAAATTTTTAACACTGTTTTCTTAATTTAAATTCATTTAAATTTATTTTCTATTTTTTACTTCGTTTTTCTATAAAAAGCGTGTTTTTTAGTTTTTTTAAACTATTATTTATTTTCTGCTTTTTAGTTTGTTTTAAAACTATTATTTGTTTTGTAGAATTAAAATTCTCTTTAGTAGGTATACAAAAAAGCAGAAAATAAATAATAGTTTAAAAAAACTAAAAAACACGCTTTTTATAGAAAAACGAAGTAAAAAATAGAAAATAAATTTAAATGAATTTAAATTAAGAAAACAGTGTTAAAAATTTCAATGAATATTAATTAATAATAGTGTGAATACAAAAAAAATATTTAAAAAAAGCGTGGGGTGCATGGTGTCAATAGTTATAAATATTTTATTGACAGATATGAGTAGGAGTGATTTTCATTTCGATAATATCTTAAAAAGCACCCCACGCTTTTTTTAAATATTTTTTTTTGTATTCACACTATTATTAATTTATATTCATTGAAATTTTTAACACTGTTTTCTTAATTTAAATTCATTTAAATTTATTTTCTATTTTTTACTTCGTTTTTCTATAAAAAGCGTGTTTTTTAGTTTTTTTAAACTATTATTTATTTTCTGCTTTTTAGTTTGTTTTAAAACTATTATTTGTTTTGTAGAATTAAAATTCTCTTTAGTAGGTATACAAAAAATTGACAATATTAGAGAAAACGGCTAAAGATAATTATTGGAAATAAAAATTAACATCGAGTCCTGCCTTATCGACTGTAGAGTAAAATTCTAGAAAATTTTAATTAATTTTCTTACCTTATCGACTATAGATGAAAATTATATAAATTAACAAAAATCATATTTTGCAAATTGAAAAGCCTAGAGGTCGGTGTCTAATGGATGTTACTAAGTTAATTTTGCCACCGACTTCTAGGCCGATGCACCTAAAATTAGTTTTTTTTTGCTTTTTAGTGTTTTGGGAAGTCGGTTTAATTTTTTTGTAAAAAGGTTATTTATTTAAAGCTTTTCAGTGATACGAATAGTTGTCACTATCCATACAAGTGGGAAGTTCTCATCAATACAAATAATTATAAGTCCAAACGAGGTATTTTACATATTCAGTTGTCGAGTTCCCTCGACTTTCTCTGGTCTCCATCATCAGGTCAGCTCCCAACCTTCACTGTTGCATAGGTCTTGTCAATACAAATAATTTAAGCCCAAACACGAGGTAGTTTACATATTCAGTTATCGAGTTCCCTCGACTTTCTCTGGTCTCCATCATCAGGTCAGCTCCAAACCTTCACTGTTGCAAAGGTCTTGTCAATACAAATAATTTAAACCCAAACACGAGGTAGTTTTCATATTCAGTTGTCGAGTTCCCTCGACCCTCTCTGGTCTCCATCATCAGGTCAGCTCCAAATCTTCACTGTTGAATAGTGCTTTTAGGCGTACACCTGAGTGTCAAGTTTTTTACCCTATGTATGCCTACAACTTTCGAAGGTTGCCCTCGATTTCTCAGGGTTTCCATCATCGAATCCTGACCTGATAACTATGGGACCAACTGGCAGCTATTCCGAGTCGAACAAAAAAAGAATCACGTAAATCGGTCTATAAACCTCGGAGTAATCGATGTGTATGTGTAACCTCCTCCTTTTTGGGAAGTCGGTTAAAAATGGAATAATTTTATCAAATTAGTGTATTGTCATCGGTCCTCAATAAATCTACAAAGTTTGAACGAAATCTGGCCGTTTAAAGTGGGTCAAAATCGCGCCCAAAGAAGTCGGTTACAAACAAACATACAAACGTACAAACCTACAAACATACAAACATACAGGTGAAGCTAATAAAAAGCGTGTAAAAAAAAACTTAAATTTTTGCGAACTTTGTATATTCTGAGACACAGGTTTTTACCTAGTTGAGGCAAATCAAATATCAGCACTTATTTAAAATTATGTTCAAAGTGAAGTAATAAACGATTTATTCATTGTAGCTATTTAGGCCACAAAATAAATATTTGGTTATAAATAAATATTATAAGCTTAAGCTTTTATCCTGTTCTGTTTAAAACAACAAAATTTAAAGCAATTAAGAGAAATGTTTAATTATTTAAATTCACAAATCATTTCAACTAATACAAACAACTACATTCGAGAAAGTCCATTTCCATGTAACAATGTATGAATCATACGTTCAATTAAGTAATAAATTCTATGAAATAAAAACGATGAATGAATCAGTTTTATAGCTCCAACAGTTTGCAGTTGAGATTTCAAAGAAATGCCTTATTAAGCTATCAAGTTCCCAGAATGGAGAATAAACGAGAATATACCGTGTTAATTATTAAATAGACGCTTGAGGAAAAGTGGCCAAAGTTTCAGTTAATGCAATTTGTTTTAATTGCTATGAATAATGTGTTGATTTTCCCCTCTTTCTCTTTGCTAATAGATAGACCAACTTCTGCTAGAAGTTCAGCAGAGGGCTCATTCGATCCAAGGGAACTACTTTACGCACCCGGATAAAAGTAACCTCTAAATAGTCGGTCGGATAGTTGACGGGTGGCATTTTTTTTAAAGCGTATCGCTCGTTGAAATTTACATAAATGACTGAAATAATTTAATAAAAGCGGAATAAGTTACAGTGAAATTCGACTGAAACTCCACATTATTTCAATTCAAAGTGCAAAAAAAATTATATTGAAAAAGTATGTTAATTATTACATTAACTTTCGTCAATACTTATTTGATTAACAAAATCCACTCCAGTCGTTATGAAAATATTATAAATGTCTATTAATATTATAAATGAAAAATCTTGTGTCCTTTTTGTTTGTGTTGTTATTAATAATTATTCATATTTCCAACGAAAATAAATTATTACATCACATATATCGTAAAGTTAATATGCGTCACAAAATATATATTTGGATGTTTTGCTTGTTCTAAATACAGAGTTTTCCTTAAAACCACGACCTACATCTAATTCACAACTACTACTACACAAGGCAATCGAAAGTACCAATCTATTTACAACTGGTCAAATAAAGGAAGTTCGACCCATAAGTGACATGAAAACATGTCCAAAAGATACGCTTAAGGGAGGCACTTTTAATTTCGCTGTGACTAAGTTCTATGACGGACAAAGTGAGAAAAGACCAGACAGCCTCGAGAGACACCACGTGCATTTCCATACTAGTAACGAACCATAATTTTGGATCCAATCCATAACCAAGGGGACGGAGTCGCTGACTTACTCCAGTTACTGAGTAACGACTAGTGATGGGGTGTCAGCGATTCGATGAAGTGTGTGCGAAAATTATGTCGTGCGAAATGGGTACTTCATTTGAGATTCATTAAAGAGTTTAAGTTTGATTTTCCAATAAAGCAGTTCGGGTGAAATGCAAAACTGTGAAAGTACCTATATTCTGAAACAATTGTTTTAGGCTCAGGCCTGCAGTTTTCTGTTACTCCACTTAGAGGGTGTATCTTCTGAAAACAGTGAAAGTATTTTTTTTTTACCAATAACAACAATTTAATCATACACAACTTCATCAGCCCTTCGAATTTAAATGAAATTTATTTATTTGCCAGAATATAGGTACACTTAAGTTCTGTTTTAATCACCGTAGGTAACCCACGTTTCGCACTCAAAACTCTTTCGCATCCAACACCTCGAAAAAAAAACGATCAAATCGAAAAAAGAACGCTCGCCCAACACTAGCCGCGCATATTTAGCCATCCATCTCTGTAAGGTAGGGACCTAAAGTGATCGCTTAAGATGCTCTTTTTAGCACTCTGAGTTTCCTTTTGGTACGACAGCAAAAGGTACTGTTACGTAATAATATTATGAATGAACTGAAGTTCAAACACGTTTTTTGTCTTCAGTGTTTTATGGTGAGCGTTAATTGTGGTAGATATGGGCCTGTCCAAATGTTGCTATGAGAAAGTTTGTTTGTTTTGCTGGAGTGGGCAAAGGTTATGTTGTGGTTTGTAGTGAAAGAACTTTGTGGAATTTTAAGGATGACAAAGGATTGTTGCATAATGTTATCATTTCTCTTAGGACGGATTTATCCAAAAATACTCTCGCCTTGATGGAGCGGGAGGGTTTATTTATTTAATAGTTTATGTACACACACAGAATACAGACAAGAAGAAACATAGAGAATAAGAAGAGATGCAGATAGTGTGTAAAACAGAAAAGAAGCTAGGGTTTCACAGTTCTACTGAATTTTCCTGCGCACTTTGTAGTGGAATACCATAGTAACTCTTTCGGTGAATCTACAACGTGACGAAGTTACCATTAAAATAATATGTAGATTCAAGTATGGAATTCCTTAAAATAAATTGTGACGTTTCAAGATCATTCAAAGTTTTTCAACAGCTTTTCATGCTAACAGGCAATAATTAGTCTCACCTTATCCTTGGAAGTTTTTATTATCATATAATTTACAGCTAAAACCTCAAGTTTATTGACAAATGCAGTTGACACTGTAGACGTAGTTGTCAATTGTTTTGTCAATATTACAATTATTTGCGCTTTGTAGCGTGTTTCAAGCGTGATAGTGGAATTGTGGTGGTAACAGCGGTTTTCGATAAATTCGCTTTTGTTTTTCGTGTTATGCAGTTCTATATTTTATTTACGTGTTAAAATGAATTTCAATAGAAAAATATTGTTTTGACTGGCCTAGCAATAGCTTAATATACTGGTATGGTTATGTCATGATGTGTTATTTTATTTTGAACACATTGTAGTTACAACCAAGTCTGCTGCCCTGTTTGCTGTTACCAATGCTAACATTTTTAAACTTTAAAAAAGAAAAAAGAATTTGTGCCATATAGGTACTTAGCCCATTATTTTATGTTGTGTATTTATCTACCATTAACCTACGTAAGTGTTGGTCTTTTTGAGTCCTATACGTCTTAATAGTATTCCTTCTATTCCTGTATCGTAATTTTTCACTGAAAATATATTTTTTTATTTAATCATTGTATAAACAGCTTGTAAGTAAATACACACGACATTTGATTGGCACAAATATAATTTGTAGGCCTAATGATCAGTCGCCGACGCGACGGACTCTGATTGCGTGATATATGCTTTACATAAATAATCTTATATTGATTAAATACTGTTTGAAGCTACTCGTATGACTCGTTAAGGTTTCAGTATTAATGAATCTGAAGAATTTTTCAAAAATATACCGTGGTTCTGAAAAACAAAAGAAAGGGACTTAAATTACTTTAAATCGGTTTGCGCGTAACAATTTCTCCTACACCACAATGCACCAAGTAGTATTGTATTATTCGAAATTTTTCCATCCGAAAAAATCATGTACTTCTTCATAAAAGGGAGATTCAGATCAGATTCTCGCATATTAGTTACCTAGAAATATTGAAAGTCACATATCATAAATCCAAACTTATCATAGATCATCAGTCACACAAGGCTCAGGCCTTTACAAATACAAAGAAAGAATGAGCTGTAACCGCCACGCTTGCTGAAAACAGACTGACGATTTCAGATTTGAAAGTCCACGTTGCTTCAAGATATTTTCGTTCAACCTCCGTCCTAGATATACTCATGCACCTATCTTATACCTCTACATGCACGAATCTACTGATTGGTAAAATAAAATTGTGTATATTGCTTGTAACTTAAAGTATCATGAGGACCTTAGAGTAAACATACTTACCTACACTAATCAACATAGCACCTACATACAAACCTATCACCACCTAATGGTACTTTCATACCAAATTATAAATTTTCAATGTCAATCAAATATTCATGGGCACGTATAACCACGTGATTGGCACTATAATGGCACTAAAACTTATTTATTTCAATATCCGGTGGCACAGGAAGGTAGTTGACAGTTACTTTCGCGCCAATTGCATAACAATATCGCCATCTTGATGTGCGCACGCGCCGCTTTGGGTTGTTGCTGGTTGGACGTTTTTTATTGGGTAATAAATTATTTTGATTTGACGGTTGCAAGATTTATTGGAGATGAGTCCAAACGGGGAAACGTTTCAAGTCATAGTGTTTTTTTTTGCTCTGCAGTAGTGCAAAACTTTAAGGTTTTTAAATTAATCATGTATTCACACATTTTTGACATTTAATAGGTAGTAAACGGTACCAAGCTTATTATACGACGCCTATTCTCTGCCACGACACCGAATGACGGATCTGGAGTAGAACTTTGAAACCTAATTTTTGCACATACTTTTATGTTGTACTCGTGTTTTATGTACAAGTTCAGATAAAAACATTGGTATCTTATTGATTCATTGAACATCGTCGCTTATGCCATAAGTTTGTGTATACGAACCTAGCACAATAGGTCCTTCAGAGAAAAATATTTTTTCCAAACCTCTATTTAGTGGAACAAAATAAATTCCCCAATAAAAACAACGGAAACCGCAACAGCCCATACATGCATCGAACGGTCCGTATCCGGCGGACGACGAAAGTAAAGTAAGCTGATCGACGCACGCGCGGCCGCTTGCGGAGCGCCTGCTAATCGCAGCTGTGAGGACTAGACGGGATGGCGTGGCACAGATACCTGGTCTGTTGCTTTGTTTACTACATAATACGAATAAAATGGAAATATGAAAAAAATATTATGTCAAAGGTCTTGATAGCACTGGTGCATTCGATTTTACCCAAAATCTAACCATCAATTTATTTTTAAAGGAGATGAGCCTTCGGATCCAACGGTTCTAGAGTTTGAACCCCAGCAACGTAAATAAAGAGAACTTGGGGTCGACTTCCAATGTTGCCTGATGACCAATGTACCACAAGGACTGATTACCTCACCTACTCTACTGAGTTGAGTTGGTGTTAGTTACTACAAACCCCTGTGAAACTGGTTGTCAGAATTTCTATCTGTCAAACAAGTGATTTCCAATTTTCAAAAGAACAAAATCAACTGATCACTGTTGATTTTGTTACTCGAGAGCTTGGGGCACCACTCCTTCCAGCAAGTATATGTGGACGGTGGACGTTTTGGTGGACGTCTTTTGATAATTTGACATAACATTTCACACTAAATTCTTACCATAAAGTTCTCTCTACCAATCCATCAAAGAGAAACTTGTTGTTAACTGCAATTTTAATCAAAACAAGAACACTAATTTCACGCTGAATATTTTAAAAACAAACATTTCAAGTACATCTATTTTAAGGAAGGACAACATAGAGACCACACAAGGACCAAATATTCATAAAATGTGATAACCTCTTAAAAAACTCTAATTAAACCATCACTATCATGACAATTTACCAAGAAACAGCTGCCTTTTACCAAACGAAAATACTCCAATACATAATTCTTTTACTTTCAACTTAACAAAACTATCATACACTTGAACAGTAAAAATAAATACAAAGCAGGCTTCATTAGGGCTCCAGTAATATTGATACAAGATGCGAGAATGTTAAGTTTTTGCTACTCTTGAAGATAATTCTTACATAGTGTACTGAGATAAATATTTACTAGAAGGCCTATTAATGGGGTGGGTCTGAAAAGGCAGGTGGTATTTTACACACACCCCCTATAGTAACCGGTTTTGTATCAAGTACTAAAGTCTTACTTAATGAACTTTTTGCTAGCATGCCAATTTTCTAATGATAATTTTATTAAAATAATGTTTGGTCTAACGACTTGTCTAAGCTGTTACATTAATTCGAGGAATATGTAATGTTATACTAAGGTGTTCACTGTTAAAATATCTAGGGTCTTGCGCTTCTGGCCTTAATAATTAATTTATAATCGAAAAACCAGTAAAAATCTTGAAATCACTTTTCCACTCAAATCAAAGTTGCTAATGCTCTATACGTCAACAGAGTCCAAAATCCCAATTACCTAAATACATCTTAAAATGACCATGAACCCAAAATTCTTCAACATCCAAAACCACTAACCGCCGTGCACCCACCCAACACTCCATAATTCACCCGCGCACCCCTAGAAACAAACGCGAATCAAAATTCGACGCACACGCCACAACACAAGGTTTTTTCCCCTTCCACGTGGAATCTCCCGTAAATTCCAGTGGGCGCATTAAAATTGTATAGGATCTTACTTTTTGCTCAGTATCGTATGTGACGCGGGGCTGGGAGTACATAATTGTAATTAACATAAGATTTCCCGTAATAACTGCCTTGCGCGCGCGCCGCTAAAATGGCTGCGCCCGCTTTTTGTGCTGTGCTCGTACGCTGAATATCATAAGCTACGTGCGTGGACTGGTGTTCACGGGGGCATTTTTCATTGCGTGTTTTTGATCCTGGATTTTGTACTGTGTGAACTTAGGTATATTTGTTTTATTGGCATGGTTTATTGAGTAACATTTTATGGCTACAATTTTCAGGAATCATAGTTAGTTAAATTTTGTTGTCTTTGAATGATAAATATTCAATTACATTACTAAAAAAATGCACCAAAAAATAAGAATCAGTTTAGTACATATATAGTAAAACAACCTACTGGAGAAATAAAAATGGAAAATTGAAAGAATTCAAAAAGGAATTTTCTGTATTTTCCAAAAATCCCCCTGTGTGCACTGTTCGCTGTCGACGGGAGACAGAGCTACGCCCTCTATACTTGCTACTCTCTGCTACTTATCGACAATTGATACACTCCTTTTGTGCTCACGATACGACTTCGGATATAATTAGAAACAAACAACCAATAAAAAGATCCGACTTTTCAATTCTCCGAAAACAAATTTATCAAAACTGTGTCAATATCTTCTACAATAAACTCTCTATCTAATTTAATTTAATAACCAATAAAATAATTTCTATCATCTAACCCTAAAACGAGTCTAAAATTCTTTCTACCTCTGCTTCATTCGCCATCTTACTTTTCACCTTTCTCAGTCCCAACGAGACGTAACCGACCCGACATTAGTCCGTTGGATCTAAAAGTCCTCCTCCGTACAACTCGATCCTTGCGTCGTACGATGCGTGTGTGCCGTCCACAGTTTTTGTCGTCACTCGTAACACGATCGTCCCATCTCATAATTTTAGACTTTTTTACCTCCAGTCCTGTACTGGCCTTATTAAGGATGGTGCTCTATTACGTTCGATGGCCGTTGGTGATTGACAGTTGCTATTGCTATTGTTTTAAGACTTTAAAATTAGCACTAACATAAAACTAAATACCTCCTCCATATGTATGATTATAATTTTAGGTATTTTACACATTAACTGTAATCAAAAGTATGAGTAGGTAGGTACATTGTTATGTTTTCAACTAAACGGCCTTAATTGCTTGTAGCAACGTAACAGTCAAAGATTGTTGTGAAAATATTAAAAGGACTTAATGTACTTGAAAGAGTCTCACCACTTGCCATCACCAACATCCCTTACCAACCAGAACCCATAAAAATATCTACACGTAATACCCCCTAAGATAGATAGCATTTAAACGCAGCATTAGTTAGCGGTACCGCCGCGTCATAACAGCGGAGTACACACGGTATCGTCAACATGCTGCGAATAGCATCCCACTATGTGCACTCATGTTTATAATGTGTCGTTTGTAAGAACGTCAAACAAAATAGTTCAGTAATAGAACTGTTATGTTCGTTTTATGGGGGTTGTGGTGGGAAAATGGGTGGAAATTCGTTTAATGTTTGGTACGGTACGTGGTTGAGTCACGTACTTAAGCAACTGCAGCAGAAAAACAGTTTTCTTGACATATATTTTGCAATTAATTCCCATAAAGTGCGATTGCACCAAAATGTATCCCATCAAGCTTGTAAGACACTTTCTCACTTCGTAGACCCTATCTTTCAGTACAGTATGTTCGAACAGTGTTATAAAGCCTAAGTAGCTATAATTTATATAAGAGAAATCACTAGAGTTACTTCTTGCCTTCCATCGCGAAATAAAACTTTATTTATTTAAACTTTACATGTAAGTGCATTTATGAATTACACATCTGAACATCACCAAAATTACATAATATTCATATTTCATATTTTTTATATTCATAATATGTATTCACTAGCTGGTGCCCGCGACTTCGTCTGCGCAGTCGCAGGTTTAGTATTTCGAACAATATGTTTACAAATTGTAGCCTATGTGTTATTCTGATGTATAAGCTATATTATAGTAAAGTTTCATTAAAATCCATTCAGTAGTTTTTGCGTGAAAGAGTAACAAACATCCATACATCCATACATACAAACTTTCGCGTTTATAATATTATAGTAGGATAATCAAACCCAATACGTACAGCATGGCAGCCCATACGATTAATTGTTACGTCTATATCAAATCGTCAAATGAGTTTTAGCTGGAAGCTTACTTTGATAGCTGGCCATTGAGCTTGCATTTTTTAATCAAAGAACACCCAATATTCTTTTCTAAAAAAATAACAAAAAAGCATAACAAAAGATTTATTCTATAAAAATTCAAAATTCAAAACCGTGGAGCAAAATGGCTGACACAAAAAACGGGACATGTAGCGTAATTAAAGTTTACTTTGTGCTCAAACGGCGGGTGTGTGGCAAAGGCACTCATTTTCAGCCTTTTCAAAAAAAGTCGCATAGTTGCGGAATTATAATTAAGGTTTATGTCGCAATATTAAATATGTCAGGTGTCTTCCTGTATAAATTGTGTTTTTTCGTTTTAATTTAATTAAAGGATTAATTACTAGACTTGCTTTTTTGGAAGGTAAGATATTTGGCGTGGTCTTTAGCTAATAGGTGTCTAGTTTCGTTTATCGAAATGTGAAGTGACTAACACACCTGTGGATATTAAGAGTGCATTATTACATTTTAAACAGCATAAAATTAGGTATATTCTGCAGTCTGTATCAATTTATGTATACTGACACATCAAAACAATTAACATTTTAAACCCATCAAAAAAGAGGTCAATAGCCCTCCATACCAGTACTAATAACCCAAATTCTTCGAAGAAAAGAAACCTCCATACACATTTTCCTTATGAAAACAATTAAACATATTTCATTCTTTGTTATTGTCACTCACACATACAAAGCAAAGTTACCCACACACGTGTAGTTAAACAATGCTATTTCCACGTGAAAATCGTCCTTCAGGTGGCTATGCGCGTGAGTTGAACGTCGATGCGACGCCATATTGAGACCGGACGGACAATTTAGGCGGGCGCGTGCTCGCTCATAGCGATGAATTATGTTGTGACTATTATTTGAGGCTTTTTTTGTTATGGTTGATGACTTCGTATTTTTTTTTATTTGTGATTAATTATTGGGGTTTTTATTGCTCCTTTTCACGATTCAATGCTAAGATACCGAGAATCACATAATAATACAATCGTATAAGTTTTTTAACAGCTCCAAATTACTTTATGTATTTAGAAAAACAAAACAATATTTTAGATTTAGGTTTTGGTATTGGTAAACTCGCAAAAATATAAATAAAATAGGTTTAGCGCGGGGAAAGTAGTACTATATAATGTTAGAAATTATCAAACAATTTTGCTGTCTTTAATTTTTTTTGGCAAAAATTGCGTTTTTAGTACCTACTTTAGTAGTATATCTTTAAATCCCGACTTTATGTTCTGGACTTCGATTACGTCTCAAATATTCTGCAAGAAATTATATATTTCACCTTTGAGACAACAATACTGTAGACCAGTGTTTTTTGACAATGGTTTTATTATTACAATTTTTGTAGCTACTAGTTAAACAAAATAAAACCAAACTCTATATTGTGTTAATTAGGAAGGTACACATTTTTGCACACCAAGATATCCGTTTTTAAATTGCTAATTACTTAATACATTATAATCATTGTCTGCCACAATACCTATCAACATTTTCATTCATCATTATATTTGCATGAAAATATATTTACGTCTGACGTTTAAGACTATGCAAATGAACGGTCCTTTGTTTTTATGGTCACCCTAGCCAAAAATGACGCGCGTTACCCAATTATGGAGCCATTTATTGGAATAATGAGCATTAGCAAAATATTCATGTGTTTGCTACATTGAATCTTAAATATAATGTAGGTTTTTTTGTCTGTAGTTGAGAGGAAAATTTTGTCTGTAAGTTTGCCATGTTTCATTTTGGGCGGGGCCAGGTTAAATTTTCAATTGAGCGTTTTGGTGAAAATTAACAAATATAGGATACTTTCGGTCGGATAATGGGCTTTTTCAATCAGAATACTCCAATAAGTACCCGAAACGAATCAGATAAGACACGCTTGGAGTTTTAAGTTAGAAACAAAATATTGTGTACCTAAAAACTTTCTGATATTAATTTTCGTATTTTAATAGGGAAACGAATAATTATTTTCTTTTTATGCATTCTAAGACAATTAAGACAAGCCATAAACTTTGCAAGTGTCTGAAAGGGAAAGTAAATCGTATACTTATTCTCATAATCAAAAGATGTGAGAAAACTATCAAACCTATATTCAATACACAGAAAATATTCGCATTGTCCCAGGTCACAAGTAATTGTGTTACTGGGTGACAAGCAAAATCGTAAAGATAAGATAATATAACGATTTACTTCTTTTGCGATCGACTTCTGCAGTAAATCAAGTTATTTACTTCGCGGGTTACTTGAGGGTATTTGATTATTATTTCATCTGAACATATGGGTTAGATTTGTGTTTGGTTTTGTAATTCTTATGGGGTACCTAAATAAGAAAACTGTTACCTTTGTAAACAGTACAGGTAGCCTGACTAAAAACTAACATTATTCTTTAGTTCTAGTGGTAACTCTCTTGAACAATCCCGTAGATCCACGAGTGTTTTAGTGACCTACTGAATCTTTATCTCCTACTACGCTGAATAAAATGATATGCTTCCATAGACGTTTATTTCTTGTATTAAAAGGGTGAATATAAAAACTACACCATATCTAAACCTCCCTCCTCCGAGCCTTTTTCCCAACTATGTTGGGGTCAGCTTCCAGTCTAACCGGATGTAGCTGAGTACCAGTGCTTACCATACCATAAGTACCATATCTAAACCTATACCTAGCTATTGATAATAAATCCTGAAGTTGAGTTTGAGTTGACTTTTGTTTAGACTTAACAGGCTGAATTTAAAAATGGCACATGATTCTTGAGAAGCTATATTTTTAAAGGCTTAATATATAATTTTCTTCATAGAAAAAAAAATAACCATATCTAGAGGAAGTTCATAATAATTTTCCATAAACAAAGACGTTGTTAACTAGGAACTTACAAGATGGCGGCTTGCAGGAAAAATATTTTAATTTCAACAAACCTTGTCTGTGAAGCTGATATCCTTGTGCATGCTTGATTGTTTATATTATTGAATTGTTTGTGTTACTTTGTTTATAATATTTATTTTTTATATTTGATTGTCGTTTAGTAGAATTTACCAGACATTTGTACGGACCTACCGTTTATAAAATTAGCTAGTTCAAAATATAACAAAAATATGACATTATCTTTTGGGTAGGATGCTAAGAAACAAAATACATGGTAATTTAAAATTAAGAAAGATAAACTGAAGTAGCTTACTAAATCCATGATTAGAAAATAGTAAGTTGTGGTGATGTTAAATTAAGACTGATCAAGAAGTAAGAGGTATTATTACGATGTTTATATTTTCCACAATGCTGTAGACCTATTTATTAATTAGTCATAATCAATAGTGTATTTACACTATATTTTACATAGTTAGGCACATATTGTATTCCACCCTCTTAAATCTAAACTCACAGAGTGAAGGTCTTCATGTAATTATGTTGGCAAGCCGGACGGCAAACTTGTCATAACTTCATGATGCCCTGGTCTGTTCCGCAAGTTTATCTTACAGTTTTTTTGAAAGGTTTACGTCAGCTTGCTTGTTAGTTAAATATCTACAGATTTCATTTAAGTAGCTATATTTTAAAACATTAAAAACGGGAAAATATACAAATAAATGCACGTTAAGGAGTCGTATATCTTCTTAATGTGCATTAGTGTGAAAAAGTTCTTCAAGATTTTTGTTCTTCTTCTCAAATGATTGCTTTGTGGTATAATGGTATCAATCGAAAATTCGTATCCAATAATGACACAAAATAAAAATAAAATATCTAGGCATAGGTATTAGGTACCTAAGTACTATTTAAAAAATAAAATAACCCCTTTAAAAAAAGAAAAAAAACATTGGATAAAACTGCATTCATTGATAACATAACACTAGAAACCTTAAAAATATGTTCACCACTTTTATGACACTTCCATAGCTCGGAAGGGTTCAACTTCAATCAGTAAAACGAAACCTACATTTTCGCTCAATTGAACACCCTGTAGTTGCAGGAAATGATATTGAAGCCACCTAAATTGAATTTCCTACATTGTAGTGGTTGGTGATGCACTCATGCTATAGGTATTTTGATCGAATATAAGAGAAAAGATTGTTATACTATATAACCGGAATTATAATAAAGTATACAACTAAGTACTTCTGTTGTCTAAAACGAAACTAAAAGGGCTTTTCAATGGCATTTGAAATTTTCTGCACAAAATTAAAAGTTTATGCACCTATTTTTTTCTTTTGGTCTGTAAGAACTGTTCTGCGTTTCCATAGCTTTAGCTACCTATAATTTAAATATGAACAAATTCACAATCACGACCAGCAATCTAAACTATACAACGACATACAAAAACCGGGATTTCAGCATATCTACTTCTCAAATACATAAGATATTCTAACCAAGGTACAGGCTATCAACATACAAAGTATTCTGATACAAACCTGTGTAAGTATCGTATTTCTAATGCAATACTGACCACTGTGCGGCACACACGGCTATCGCCTATCTGCAGCCGTCACTCCAGTTAGCAAACCTAATTTCTGTATGTTATACATATCAATATGTGTTACGGCAGGTAGTGTAATTGAATGTTAAAACACTTGCTTTAGAAGGTAAAATTTAGATAGATAAGTTGGTATGTGTTTTCAAATTCTATGTAATGACAAGATCCCACAAAAATTGTTCGCTAACACAAATGAGTGCGAGTCGGCACAAGTAAACGGAGCAAAATTAACGGAATTTTTTGAAAGGAATGATTACGTCTTTATAATTCTCGCGAATTTATCTGGTCTTTACTTATAAATCATTCTATTGTTCATCTGGGCCAAAAGTTCCAAATTAAATAAGCGAGCTGTGTCTATGTGGATGTTATTAGTAAGTTAACCTACCCCGCCCATTTTCAATTAAATCCATTCTTCATGCCAGATGTCTGTTATAATAATGTAACAATCAGACTATATTTTTTATATCAATTTAAATGTATTGTAGCAGCTGAAACATCGTTTTTCCTACAAAGAACGTGGAAGTAATGTATCTCTGTACATTTTTCTCTCTAGCCGTTTGTCCATTTAAAAATACCGACACTAAAGTGTCGATAACTAATGACAATGGTTCGAAGTATTCAATTAGTGCTTCGCAACGACGGTTATTTGCCATTCTATGTGTAGCCTATCCATTTTGTTTGTTTGTGGAATAATTTGCTGAAAGAAAGCCAGTAAATGCCTTAATGAAATGTTAAACTAAAAGTAATGGTGTTAGTTCGTTCTGGTATGATAATTTGTTGCTGAGCTAATGGTAGAGCATCGTATAGCTTAACAAAATAGTAGGCACTTTTTTGTCATGTAGGTTAATAGAAGCCCTATGCTAAAACTGGCCGTATCACGCTTCCAAAATTGAATAACATTAAGGATCTTAGCTGAGTTTTCATAAGTATTTGTTATGAATGATATTGATCATTGAGGACCGATTTCGAGCCGTTGCAATTCTCATCAATTTCCTTTGCACCTCGCGTAACATAAGAAGTTATTATATGACTTCGGCAGAACCGCATTTGGTACTTGTCAGGCTTTGAACCCATACACATGTTAGAAATACGGACTCTGTAATCTCGGGGTAACCACGATATTCGCGTTTATTACATTTTATTTAAAAAATATAAGCTGGACGGCCGATGGCAGTTTCCTACGATATTTATGAACAAGTACCTAAAGGTATTGTTTGTCTACAAATACTTTATCAACTTTTGAAATAGTATAGTAACTAAGGAGAGTTACAGAAAACCGGCTTCAGACATTATTTGGTACGATAATAATTTGAATACTTGAGAAGAAAATGTCTTCAGAATAGGAAGCGAAAATAGACACCAGTAAGATCTTTTTCTCAGATAGTCAAAGTTTGTGCATAAAGATGTACATATAGATACACAATGTACCGTATAGGCTTTACACATCTTCAATGTTATTGATATTTAAATTTTTAAATTCTGCTACATACATGTAGGTTTTACACAATTAATTAGCTCTAACCGACTTAATTAACAAACCTAGATAAATAAACATATGTTAAAGCTAAGTTTTTCTGCCCAGTTCATTGGTGGTAGTGATTAACAGGCGCACACATGTTCAGCTGTGGCTGTACACTTGTGTTAAATATTTCTCCTACCCACAAATTCGAAACAAGAGGAAGGGTATAAAAGGCGTCGCGCATGTGGGACTCGGGTCATTCGTTGCTTAGCTTTCGGATGCAACGGACGTTTCGCTGTATCGTTTTGTATCGATTTACGTACTTTAGCAGTAGTTTAAGAGTAGTTGATGTAATTGTTGCTTTTCTTTATTCAAATTAAATTGTTTGTAAGAGATTAAAACTGGTGTTGTGTGCTACTTGTTCTTTCTTTAATTAATACCGCTTCTGATCCATAAGATCAGAAGTGGGATTGCCACGCGTTTCTAGCCGTTTTTGCCATCTGATTCGATTAGGTTAAAAGTGAGTTCTGTGTTGATCAGTCTCGTTATCATCGTCACGGTTCACATAACGCCGCCCTTGATCAAATTCTACAAGTTTAGAAGTGATCAAACGTAGATTTCCCATGACTTCTAGTAGCGATAGTCCGTTGCATCCAACTAAGCAGTTACTGTCGTCGCTCCCAGTCGTGTCGACACGTGACTGTGAGCGAAGTTCTGGTGTGACCACGGTTGCTAATGAGTTTATATTCATGTGCACTTTTATTAAGTGGATATGACGGTGGAATAAGTCGAGAATAGCTTGGGCTTAGTATGCCGATGCTGTAGGGGCTCTCATGTGCTTCTGGTGGAATGAGTTTCTGCCTATGTATTGCTGTGGTGTCCGTGAACAACATGCCTTGCTCCTACAATGCTCGAGATGTTACGGGAAGTATCCTGTAATGTACCTACCTCTACGTAAATGGTGAGATCAATCCGGTTTTATTTAGCCTTTATGTAATACATGACTTGTAATCCGTCTTGGTGGCTTATTGATTAAAAACGTACCGAAAGGGTATGAGAACTTGAGTTCGATTCTCAGGTGCCAGCGCCAATAACCAACAGGTTGTTTTTTTTTGCTTTTTGTTGTTTTTACAAAAATGTGTTATACAAAATGAGCTCCGGTCCAAAAGGAACTCCGGAAAGCTAGTGGATAGTAGACCTGGTATATCATGCATTGAGGTCAGGTGATCTGTTTTATTGTTTTGATTACACATCGGAAGTAATTATGCTGTTAGGAGTATTAAGTGGAAAAATGTGTAATAATTGTACCAACCATTGGTATTGTCACCTATGAGTATTCTGTGTAGCAAAAAGCTGAAGTGAAGTTAACTACACGTAACTTATCAAACCGTAATGGTAGTTGTGTTTTGAGCATTGCTGACACATGATTAGTAATAATGATATTTCTGAGACGTAGTTTCAAAGTTGAATTTATTTCTTTGAGAGCGAAAAGCTTTCCAGATTTTGATGGTCAGAAGTGGCCGAACGAAATGTATGTCGTCAGTGCTTGTTTGCAGAGTTGTATACGAGAATGTGAGAATGTGTAGCGGCCGTGTCGTGGCACTAGCGTTGCTGTGCCGGTGCTCTTGGTCGCGGCACGAGCGCTGCTGTGCCGGTGCTCCTGGTCGCGGCACAAGCGTTGCTGTGCCGGTGCTGCTGAATGCGGCACTAGCGCCGCTGTGCCGGTGCTCCTGATCGCGGCGCAAGCGTTGCTGTGTCGGTGCTGCTGATTGCTGCACGAGCGCCGCTGTGCCGGTGCTCCTGGTCGCGGCACAAGCGTTGCTGTGCCGGTGCTGCTGAATGCGGCACGAGCGTCGCTTTGCCGGTGCTCTTGGTCGCGGCACGAACGCTGCTGTTCCGGTGCTACTCGTCGCGGCACGAGCACTGCTGAGCCGGTGTTCCTGCTGGTTCTGTTGACTTACCGGTTTGGAGCATGCAAACGTTAGGGCCTCTGCTCTGTTTCACGATCGCGGTCATACGAAGGGACATGCAAACGTTAGGGCCTCTGTCTCATGACGCGAAGCGTGTAATTTGTTACAAACTCATAGTACGCAAACGTTAGGGCCTCTTCTATGTGTTTGTAAATCGACAAGCAAACGTCAGGGCCTCTGTCATTGACAATGTATAACGACTGACGGAAGTCCGGATTCTGTCTGTAGTTATGCATTGAATGTTCTCTTGGGTTTCAAGCTGTTTCAACTTTAAATCATTACTCCTTTCTGGTCCTTGTTACTGGCACTTGAGTGCACGCTTGTGCCTGGGACATTGACCTTTGTTGACCGTAACCTACAAGTTGTTTCATGTTGAATAAGCTTCAAACCGTAGTGGTTACGTCATTTTGTTACTCGTGTGTTGTAATGTTTCAGAGATTGGCGACGATCAACATAATGATGAAAGCCAGGTTGTGACGGATGAGCAAGGATCTGATGCAAATGGGAGAAATGCCGCGGTCGAGGACGCCACGCAATCAGGAACGGCCGTGTTAAATATTTCTCCTACCCACAAATTCGAAACAAGAGGAAGGGTATAAAAGGCGTCGCGCATGTGGGACTCGGGTCATTCGTTGCTTAGCTTTCGGATGCAACGGACGTTTCGCTGTATCGTTTTGTATCGATTTACGTACTTTAGCAGTAGTTTAAGAGTAGTTGATGTAATTGTTGCTTTTCTTTATTCAAATTAAATTGTTTGTAAGAGATTAAAACTGGTGTTGTGTGCTACTTGTTCTTTCTTTAATTAATACCGCTTCTGATCCATAAGACTTGAATATTAACGCGCGCCATATTGGGAACTTGTCAAATGCGCACATAAATGGTGTGGAGACGCCGTTGTAGTTAGAAATTAGATTTGTGTTTAAAGGGCTAGACGAGGATATAAAATATAGTACAATTTTTTACTCCTAAATCCTATGGATGCGACAAGTTTTCGTAAATTGATTTGGGATTGGTTTCTGTCGTGGTCTCAGTTTCTGTTGGTATTGAATTGCGTGGAAAAAATCCTTAACGGGAAAACTCAACTTTGTAATTGACACATCGAGACTTTACATAGAGTATTTTTTTTATAAGTTTCATTTAATAATTATTTTTTCGGAATTAAACTGTTGATTATATTAATAAATAATTAATTGCTTATTTTTATGATGTAAGTATTCTTATTTTAGAAATGTAGAGGTAGGATCTTCCATTTAAGCTGTCCAATATTAAAAGAAGTACCTGCTACTGTTCGACTGGATACAACTTCTGCAATGAATCACTGACTGTGAATATAATACAAATATCGATAAGTATATTACAGTATTTTTTTTTTCCGACGTCAAAAATCATCAAATGACCCCTCCCGCTGTGGGTTAGCAGCGGAGAGGGAGTGTCAGACTCTTACTGACTAAAAACCGTCGTGTTCCGTCATAGGCCTTTTATGTACCAGGGCCGCAGTATCTCTTTCGAACAACCCGCAGCATATTACAGTATTAATTCACAACATTAACGAATGCCATCAAATATTTAAAAATAACATTTCTTCTACCGTGCGACAGCCATCCCAAAACCGGGTTGCAAACAATAAAATACATAGGTAATAAAATAGGCGTTTGCAGTTTTTTCGCCTCTCCATTATTTCATAGTATCGAAAGGCATATTCATTGCGAATCGAATAAGCCGATTGGTTGAATGGGAGCCAATCAGCAATCACTCACTATGTTATTAAATACCGAATAATAATTGTTGATGGTGAATAAGTATGCCGAATATTTTCGACCAGTATTACTAGACCTGTAGATACGAACCTTCATTGTAGTATTCAAAGAGTTTTTAATGTCTAGTACATTTAGAGAGTTCCTTTAAAACTGGTTGCTTTTCAGTTTTTTTTGATACCTCACAGTTTTTACAATTGAATCCGCTATTAAGTTTTATATGTTTATTTTTTACCATTGCGCGGATTGGTTATGATTAATCGATTTTTTGCGCGTTTACTGATGAAGTGTGTCTCTATTTTATTGTAGCGTTTCAATCGATAAGTGTTCTCGATGTCATGGTGGATTATCGTAATGGTTATGGTTTAATTTAATGTACTGTAAGCTAGTAATTAATATTTTAATCTTGTAGTGGGTTCCTGAATTAATCTGTGACTACCTAGTAAGGTTATTTTTTTACTTTTTATATTATCACAGTAGGGAGAACAAAGGTCAATAAAACACAAAACAATTTTTAATTACTTTTATTATAAAAAATCGAAACGAAAGGAACATTTATTACGATAAGAAAAAAACTGTTACAATTGTTATAGACTTGATCGATGTACAGATATTATTGTCTATAGATCACAGGCTACAAAGAAATATTATAATGGCCGAAATACATAAATTATGTAAATCTAAATTACGAAAACAAAAAATGTTAGGATATTTTCTCAATAATAATATCAGTTTGGCCAAATATTTAATAATTATATCGGAAAATAATTGATTCTGATAAATGGTATTTCTTGTTAATTTGATTTTATTTACATTTTGTCATCATAAAAGAGCCAAACAAATCTGAAAAAATATGTTACATGCAAGAAAATGAGTGCAAGAATAGTATTGCATTAACCTTGACTAGCTTTGTATAATACTGTGATAATGTATAATACTTTTAGCCTTAAGATAATTTTTGGCAGTCCGAAAAATATATCTATTTTCTTGCATTTTCAATTTTTAATTTATTATTTAGAAAAAAATCGTAGTTTTTGAGAATTATAAAACTTAATATGCTTACGTGTTTACTTATTTGATTTTTAACCAACTACCAAATAAGGAGGAGGTTCTTATAATATAATCCTGTGATCTATTAGACTGGGGAAAAACTAAAATACTGGAAAGTAAACCAAATAATAATAAATGCTTCAATAATAGTGACGATAGACCCGCGGTCATACAGACAGCGAGCGCTTACGAGGTAGCGGAAGCGGGTTAGTAAATTACAAAGACAACTTAGGTATATAACATAATTTTTAACATAATGAAGCATTTTATATTTAAGTCCGCTTAGTGTACGAACGCAGTACTTTTAAAGCGTGAATATAAACTTACTGATTACCTACTTAGGTAAGTCTCAATGCTTTTAAAAATCCATGGTATGGATTTTTTCCAAATGAAAAAAAAACAACCCGCTTCCGTATAAATTTAATTAAAACTAAACAAATAAAAAGTGATAAAGACAATAAAACTAAAATACGGTAGAACTCACATTATATTTAAAATGCGTTTTAAACGAGTGTATCAATGTTACGCTAAACTTCAAGTTATTTAATTAAGTATTAATGTTTGGTACAAAAATACGCATGTTTCTTTGTTATTTTTTCCATACAAACAATATTAATATCTACATACTTAAATACAATAAATTAAGTGTTTTCACTTTTAATACAATAAACAATTTTAATGACCGCAGTCACTTAAAGATTCACTTTTGAGAAAAGTGACTTATAATTGGCAAGGACTTGCATTGAAAAGTAAGCTAGATTCGATAAATTTAAAAATTTCCATCACCATTTTTCTTTTTGATTTACGACCACGTTGCAAGCCAGCGAAAGTGCCGTAAGTGAACAAATATTTTTATTTGTACAGTTAGTCATATCTTAAGGAACCTCATCAAGTAAAATAAACATGTTTTGCCAAAGTCCTGAACTAAACGAGATGGTAGAAACGAAAATAACATTGTAGATATAAGAGGCACTTACTGCATTGATTGCTAAGTTCCTTTCGTGAATTCAGTCGGGTTTTCAACATTTAAATGAAAAGTTTATTTCTTGTGAATTTTTCTCTGCAGTATAGAGATTATCAGATATATAGAGTACAATATTAATTTACAAAAGCGTATTTTATACAATACTAATATCATTACCGCATACGGTTTTAGATATGCTTTTCACAAATAACATTATTAAGAATGATGAAAATTTCTATCACAAAATATGAATGAAATCGCTTTCCGCTTACAATTTGAACAAGGCCTTATGGCTTTACATAATGACATGTATGAAATATAATGTGATATTTTTGAATAAGTCTTACTACCTATAAACAAGTCTAGATAGCCTGTTATTTCTAGAAGTCCAAATATTAACTTTGGTACATACATTTTTTATTTTAAATTTTTCATAAGATTATATTGATACATAACGATCTCCAGCATTTGCGCGATTGTTCTGAAACAAGATATGGATCCATTAATTTTCTGTATGAGTATGAGATTTTATTCCTGTAAAATTCTTGTCACCTCATTATTTCAACTAAATGACACACGAAGAAAGCGATGTGTCAGAACTCCAAAGTTTTATATTATACACTGTTTTTTATACATTACAATGTATTATTCGTAGACATTTTTATTGAAGTGGAAAAATGCATTTTCCGTTCCTTTTTAAACCAATACATAATACATAAAGCATTAAAAAAAAACAAAACATTTACAGTTTCTGCAGATATCATCAAAAAAATTAAAACAATTGACTACCCAGTTTTTACCAAGATTTATGTTTGTTACCTTTGAGGCCATTTTCAAACTGCTTGTGACGGTGGCGGTGGGCGCGCCCGCTGCGGCTGCCATAGCCATGATGATGATGCTAGGTATATAGCAATAACTACTTGTATATATCCTCACCTTGCTCAGCGTCACTTCCTTCCAGTGCTCAAGTCTTGTAGCTCACTGCTGTCGTCACTGGACGCGCTCGCTCCGCAGCCGTTGGTGACGGTGGCTGTGGGCGCGCCCGCTGCGGCTGCCATGGCCATGGACAACGGGATCGTGATGAATTGCGGCTGGCTTGATGATGATGCTAGGTGATAGAAAAGGATTATTAAATAAGATCGCAAATCGAATGAAAATATGTGGTAGGTTTCTACATAGTATAATTATCGGCACGGATAAGTGCTCTCGGCGGAAAAGTGGGGATCGCTTTGCGCACCGTACACTTATGGCAATAAACCAAAAAATCACTTCTTCGCAGATGAAGGTCAGGGCTCAATATCCTTGCCGATGATTATACGTATTACAATAAAAAAAATAGTAAACTACACTCACCACCCTCCTGCCCCTGATTAGCAAGTCCCAATATAAATCCATGCGGATACCCCATAGCCAAGTTCCCTAGCCCCAGATTATTGCCGATGCCATCGAGCCCAGCCAGAACTCCTGAGTGGTACAGCATGGCTCCCCCCGGCATCTCTAGCTTGGGCAAGAGTTTCGGCAGCGAAGGCTTGCTGCTGTCGGCTTCTTGAGTCGTTGAAGATGTGGATGCTAGTGGGTCGTTGTGAGATTCTCTGAAAGGAAGAATGGGTGTTTAGTGTTGGGGATATATTGTCATGACATATTGCTATAAAGCTATTCTACGAAATAAGAGATTAGCTTGCAGCCGTTAAACCTGCGTGCACAATATTTGGCCATCTGCCATTTAGTTTTTTCTTGGCTATAGTCCACGATTTTTAAAGTGGTGGACTAACTTAATACCATTAACCTCATAATTAAATGAAAAGACGTAATAGGTTATACTTTAAGAATAGAAAGCCCTTCTTTTCCAAGATATTTTGGCTAATAATTGTATATATTCTTTCATTCCAAGTTTGCGACAATATCCTAAGTCATTAGGGTTTCTACGTTGGTAGAAGTCTCTCACCTCGGTTTGACATCTCGTTCATTGGGATCGCACCACTCCTGCTTGTGGACTTGCAGTAGCTTCTCACTGGGCGACTCCGGTTCACTGCCGCTCTCGTCCCCGCTGTCACCTGATGATGCTGGCTCATCCTGGGAACAAGGGTTGTAAGTTTAGAGACTGGGTAATTTATTGTCATAGAAAGCTGACTGAAAAATTGTAGTGTTGAGTGCAGTACACGTTTTTAACGTGCAATCTGATTAACATAGGACTACTTCAAACCTTCTTAGAGGCAGTTCGGACTCCTAAGATGACCCAATGATCAAACAATCAGATAAATAATAATTGAAGAGTCATAGAGATAAATATTTTGGTTAAATGGATGACACATTGCAAAAAGAATCGTCCACTTTTGTGTTTGCTTGAATGAAAACGTGATTTAAGCTGCAGTAAACTCCTCACGCAAGGCATATTGAGTCATAACCCTCTTCAAGTGACCGTGTAATTTGAGGTGTAAGTTGCTTTCACACTATTTATCAAAACTCAAGTACCTGCCGAAGTACTATTATTGTTGTACAGTTTAATCTGCATATTGATTACTGAATTACCTGCCTGTGTGCAGTTCCCGAATAAAAGAAAGTCTGTCTCTTATCATGAAATGGATCGCGAAGAAAATTTACTTGACAAATTGCGTGTCATTACCGAAATGGTTTTATCAATAAATGTTGTTCTCTAAATACTTAATGACAAGTGGGATTGGATTTTAATGGAAAGGGAAAGATGAAATTATTGGTCAACGAATAGCGTTTACAAAGTTGGTGTCCAGTTTCAGCCGTGGTTGAATGTTATCAGAATAAAAATTTTTGCTGATCTTTAAGTTACTAGCGACCCGCCTCGAATTCGAAACCGCATCAAAATCCGTTTCGTAGTTTTAAAGATTTAAGCATACATAGGTATATAGGGACAGAGAAGTTGACTGTTTTATACTATGTACTGATTTTGGCTTGACCACATCAACTTACATACATATTATGTATCTGTCCCATCTTCCAAGTAAAATATTCAAGGCCCAACTTTCCCAGCTAAGTTAGAGTAAAAATCTCAATTTGGCTCACGTCATAATTTCCTCAGGTTTATTTAAGTTTTCCTCTCAAGTTACTTGGCGCACTCTAAATCCGACACAGGTGCTACTGAAACTCTGCACTTACAGCGTTTAGCTGTGGAGTGTAAAAACGTTTGTAGACACTTACAGCGTTATACTGCTTATCAGACGAGTGAACTTAAGTGGTATGGTGTTAAGTGACGAAGATGTTTTTCGGAGTTTTTGGTGTGTTTTTTTTTACTATGTATCATCTGTATCATGTATCATCATTCTGTGGATCGTCTAGAGTTTCAAGAAAGGTATTGAACGTGAATGATCATCCAAAGCTACTATAACTTTCTTGCAAACTGCCTCTAACTTTAAGACCCCAAGTTATATTATTAACAAAGATATTTTTATTTTGCCGTAGTAATGCCCACCAACAATACATAATATTACAAGCCTTATAAAATCCACATAAACTTTAACAAAAAACCACCTATCGTAGCCGCCATTACTCAGCCGAAACTTCAAAGTCTATTGATGTCATACACAGACACACATACAAACAAACATACATACAGACGAACAGACGTACATACAAGGCTTTGTGACGTCACAAAGATAAATCACGGCAGTAATTAGCTGGTATCGTTCGCATCAAGCAGCACAATTGTTAATAAATACCTACATAGGATGATTTCCAGGGACGGCTGCGCGGGCGCCGATAACATCGTTGTTACTGTTGTGGTTAGGTTAGTGTGGATACGCCATGTATTTGTGCTTTTTTCAAGTTTTTTTTAGATTTTGTAGGTAGAGTTTGTGCTCAACCTACTGTTAGGTATATTTTTAATTTTACAGTGCTCAAAGAATGTGTTCAGTAAAAAAAATGTGGTATTCATTTCGGCAATGAAATGGTGACAAAGGTACCTATATATTTCAGGTTTAGTGAAATCTAGCATATTTGACTTTGTTATTCAAAGATTCTCCTATAATTTATTTGTTTCTACGTATTGATTTATGCATTTTTATACTCACACTATAGATAAACACGTCAGGAAAGTAAGAACTCACGAAGGTATTGTTTATTTCTAAAGAAAATTTTAAATTATCTCCGCTATGAACTGGCATACACAAACAGTACATTAGAAAGAAAATAAATTTTATTGCGTAATAAAAGACGCATACACACACTTAAAATTAGACATAAATAGAAATTAACTTTCTTCTATGCAAACAATAAGGGCGTGTCCACACTAGTCTAGCTCAGCTAGCTCGCGTGGGCGTCGCCTTTATTCGCCGACGCACTAAATAATAATAATTGTGCTTAACTAACTACCGTTTAACGCATTCGGCTTTCTTCTGTGCATCTGATAACTTGCGTACGGCCGGGAAAAAAGATTCATTGGTTGTTTACCTTTTATTATGTGCGTGTGCTGTTGTAAGCTTTTTTCTAGGTTGTTTTTCATTAATTAGAAGGGCTATAGATAAAGGGCTTTTAATATCTATTGTGTACACCGTGAACTAGTATATTGCAGTATGGGAATAATGCTTTCAGTTGGTATTATAAAGTACATTGGAAAGAAAATAAATTTTATTGCGTAATAAAAGACGCATACACACACTTAAAATTAGACATAAATAGAAATTAACTTTCTTCTATGCAAACAATAAGGGCGTGTCCACACTAGTCTAGCTCAGCTAGCCGCGTGGGCGTCGCCTTTATTCGCCGACGCACTAAATAATAATAATTGTGCTTAACTAACTACCGTTTAACGCATTCGGCTTTCTTCTGTGCATCTGATAACTTGCCCGTACAGTGGGGAAAAAAGATTCATTGGTTGTTTGCCTTTTATTATGTGCGTGTGCTGTTGTAAGCTTTTTTCTAGGTTGTTTTTCATTAATTAGAACGAGTGTAGATAAAGCACATTTTAATCTCTATTGTGCAGACAGTAAAAGTGGTCTGTATGAGAGAATAATGCTTTCAGATAGTACTATAAGGTACATTGGCGTTATTTTTTTCTGTTAATTCTTTTATGTTTTCCCTCTTTTTAACGATTTAGTTTGTCAATAGCAGCATAGCGTTTTCCCAACTAGGTACATGTATTGGGGTCGGCTGATCGTTTAACTATATGCAGCTGAGTACCAGTATTTTACATGGAATAACTGCCAGTCAGAGTTCCTGAACCTAGTGTCCCGTGCAACCCAATTCCCGTTGGTAAGACTGTAAGAATTTCTAGCTTCTATCCATAATGAGTGCCAAATTATTCTTCATTAAAAGATGGTGACCCATCCACGGACCGACCACGACAAGCGAAGCTTAACTGCTTAACGGTTTTTACTAAGCCACGAGTTCTTCATATTTACATTTAGCAAGAAAAGGTTACATTGATTCTGCTGACGCTACAGTAGGGTGGCTAAGTGTCCGCGGGTACAATCGGCGCGCCGTTTTAGGACGCTACAGTTTGTTTACCAAGTCATGACGTCACAATGCTACAGTTACCTCATTATTGTGCTAACTGTACATTTACTGGCTGTGTTCACTTAGTTAGATCTTGGGCTGCTAATTTATAGGAGAGAATTTGTTTGATAATTCAGGATAATTAACAAATCGATTTACCATAAAACTTATATTTTTACTACATTCTGACAAATAAAGTTTTCTTTCTTTCAAAATTTTCTTACTCACTACTTAATTATATTACATAAAATGAATAATATTAGCCAATGATTTTTTCTTGGTAAATGAGTTTCAATTTTGGATAATTAAGCACATGTTTGAATGTTTTTTATGCAAGTTCTATTTTAACCGACTTCTTTTTGTCTGTTACAAAGTTTTGAATAGCAACAGCCAAATTTCATAAAAAAATATGGTTAACTTGTATTTCACTTTTTGCTTTTTGGATGTTTAATTTGGATTTGTAGTTATACTTTTATCAATTCGATAACCATATATTAAAAATAAAAGTTCTGATTCAAAGTATTACAGATTTCCATTGTTTCTAAGAACCGTCTGACAAGATCAGATATTTAATTGGGCAATTACAATAAATCACCAGAACCCAGTTTTGAATATCAACAATGAGATCTGTATCTTAAATTGCAACGTAATTATAATTAAGATTAACAGATGCATTGCTTTAATTACGACTTCAGTTGAAATCAGAAACAACCCATGAAAGCTGAGGAGGTTATATATGTATATTAGGGTGTCCCAAGACATAAGGGGGATTTTTTTTTTCTCGAATTAAAGTACGCATACCCTCTAATTTTTTTCGTTTTGACCTCATTATCTCCTATAATAAATATTATCTCGATCAGACAGTGGTAACCCGTGCCGACTTAATGCCAAAGTTTTCACATGAAAATTTGTACTGACTTACTATGGAGAAATTTAGATCTTAATTATTATTACTAAAAATAAACCTCGAATACATCCAAATAATGTTTTATCTTCTCATATACATTGAAAAATAATTTCATTGTTAAAATTTTCATTTCAAAGTAGTTTTTTTTTACAGTCAGGATAAATTTTCCGATGTTCTAGGACGGTACCTAACAATAATTGTTTTTGTTCCTCATCTACTGTGATTAATCAATAAAAGTCTTGCATGAACTTCACCGATCTTTCGGCCACATCGTTCACTAACTCTCAGTGCTGAAACTTTGGCTTCTTGATACGAAGCATTATTTGACTAGAAGGTAGGACACATTCATGTAGAAAACTGTCATTAATTTTAAGGCGATCGATCAAAGAACTCGTTTTTTACTGAAATGAAGTTAGAGGTGATTTTGTCATACAACGTACCGTTAAGAACTTCTTTTGAAAAAAAAAAATAACCAAAGACAAAATAACCCCTGAAATACGATACATCCAATCGTTTTTCAAGAGTTATTTCCTCTTTGCTCCTCTGAAGCGCGTGCTTTCTGTAACTCGCGCTAACTGTAGGCCGGCTGCTCTCCTGGCTGTCATTTAACATTTTGGACAGTCGTTTCGGGTAGTCAGAAGCCAATAAGTCTGACACTAGTCTTATCAAAGGGTATTGGGTTGCTGGGTAACTGGGTTGAGAAGTCAGATAGGCAGTCGCTCCTCGTAAAACTCTAGTA
Organism: Helicoverpa armigera; assembly: GCF_030705265.1. Taxonomy (NCBI): domain Eukaryota; kingdom Metazoa; phylum Arthropoda; class Insecta; order Lepidoptera; family Noctuidae; genus Helicoverpa; species Helicoverpa armigera. Next base: position 1,450,946 of record NC_087126.1, read on the forward strand.
CTCAGCTGAATCCGGCAAGACTGGAAGCCGACCCCAACATAGTGGGAAAAAGCTCGGGACATGATGATTTATTCTCAAAATCAAACAAATTACATATGTAAGTTGCTGAAAAAGTCGTGATGGCGTTGCTTAAAAACGTCTTGTGTCTTTTGTCCCTCCAAACTTGATACAAGGTGACGAGTTTCGTCACACAATTAGGCAAAGATTTTGTTGGAATACGCGCCTTTTCCCAGTAGATAATGCATTCGCGAATAGTAAGATTTACGTTTTCATTCACAATTAAATCAATTTCCCGAATAGCACTAAGTACATAGTATACAACAAAGTCGCTTTTTCTGTCCCCGTGTCCCGTTGTAAGCTTACCTAATTCTTCAAAACTACGCAACCGATTTTCATGCGGTTTTCCCTAATAGATAGAGTGATTAAAGAGGAAGGTTTACATTATAATAACAAACATTAAATAGCGGAGAAATACTGTTATTCCTTGCGAAGCCGGAGCGGGTCGCTAGTTGTACAATGAAACTGCCAGAACTTGTCCATTAGACGGAAGTTTTGAGCCCGTCATTTGATGCTTTAGGTCCCCTAATTGAAAATATACCCTTTTTATAACTGCGTAAGTCTAGTGACATGTTGGCTATTTGAAAATAATGATTCGATCACTAAATAACAAGAAATCACAAGCACATCGACGAGTTAGATCGCGTTAGTCTTAGAGAGCAAGTATGACATACATTCAAATGTAAGTCGGCACGGGTTACCGTGGTCCTACCATCATAAAATTTTATTTATAATAGTTTTGGACCAAAAGGAAAAAAATAGGAGGGTATGCGTTAAAAAAAAATGATTTTGATTTTTTTGGGACACCCTAATGTATATTCTAGCTGAATTTCAGTAGGAAGTTATGAGGTTAAACATAGCATAAAAGCCAACTTTGTTTTTTGCAATACAATTTAATACATGAAATCATGAGGTAGGTATTTCTAACCATTTCCCGTAATATGAAAAGTTGATATTTTTAAAGGGGTTTTATAAGATTTACAGAATAGCGTAGATGCCGTCGTATCCAAAACAATTATTTATTCTTTTCCCTTTTTTACAGATCAGAAACACATATCACATCTGCATAGGAAGGACTAAGAAGAATTCATTTTCTATAGAAATAGTAATTATGTGTTATTTTTGACCATTAAGAACGCTTGAAACCAACAAAAATTAAAACCTCATTATCCAAAATCTAAAGTACAAAATTCCACCCAAATTCGCAGTTCCAAAAAACATATCCACTTACAGGAAACAAGTTATAAATCACCCCAAGTACATACAACTATATAATACTGTAAGCGTACGAAAATCCCCATTACCGCCACATTGAATGCACAGGTGCACGCAAGTGATACATGGTATGTTCCCGTAACGTACGTTTTTATTTGACTAACGCAAATATTTTGCAAATTGACGTCAGTAAGTGACGTATGTAAATATGTGGTTTGGGCAATTGATTAGGTGTTTTAAATGAGTGTGAATCAGGAATAGTTACTGTATCGTATGTTTTTTGGTTAATGAGTAACGTTAGAGGTATAGGCGAGAAAATTATTGATGCCTAAGTGTAATGCGATACAATATTGTGGGAAGTCTTGAATAGGTACATCATGAATATGATGTGATATGATTTTATTATGTTTATGATTTTATATGGGGTGGTTATTGGTGAATGTCTCAATTAGTCGAGTGATACCTAAAGAAAATTAAATATATTTTAAAATGAAGTAGTAGGTTGATATTATTTCATAGCATCAGTAGTGACAGTACATCAAAATCTAATGAAGAATGATCTGTACAATATTTAACTATTTCGGAAGAGCGTAATTTCATTTTTTATCAAGTAAAACCACGGGAAATAGAGAGTCTGGGATACGTAAATTTTATCCGGTGATAAATTTTCTTTTCACTATATTTTTTCGAAGCAGTTTTAGTAATATGGCATTTCCTCTTCCAATATAAATAACCATGTTTAGATTTAGTATTTTCTGGAAACCATAGTGACGTCATATAGATTGTGTTTGATTGTAAACGGAAGAAAAACAGATCTAACATGATGCGCCTACGCAAATTGTGAATTTGTTGAGTAGATTCTAATTTCGTTTTATCTGTGTTTACGTTGCTGTAAATAACGTTAGATTTGTTAAACGATGGTAGACGTCCCAGCTTTAACTGAATTAACGTATCGAACTTGCACTTTTGATTATCAGGAAAGACAACTTTCATCAATACAGACTTAGGTAGTACTGTTACTTCCATAGCTTTGAGAGACAACACGATACGGAAATAGGATCTTTACCATAGTATCCATACCCATTACTATAAAAATATTACTTTATTATGACCAAATTAAAAAGATCCAATTGAGACTACACCGTACGGAGACAATCGATAGATCGTATCAGTATCGATCGTGTTCGATATATCGATACGATACGATACAGGTGCTCGTAATAAGACGAATTTGTACTACACTATGATTTTTGTGTCACTTTAAATTCGTAATTTATAGAGTTCAAGATAATTATTGTAAAAGTCGTTTTAATGTGTGAATGATAAATGAAATAATATGAGGTTCCGAATAATTTGGCTACCGTTATTATTATTGTGATTAATGAAATATGAGATTACAGTGTTGCTCGTAAATTATATCGAAATGAGATACGGTTCGTCGAGGTTAGTGTTCGGTAGTTATTTTATCTACTGCTTCTGTCGCTATAGGTAGTAATTTTTACCAATATAATTAGTAAATATTTGTGCAAACCTTTCAAGATTTTTTTAAAGAACTATACTATTAAAACAACCTATGCTCTGTTACTGTTGCTATGAACCAATTAACACCCCTGCATGCAAACCCAACTTTTTCTCCAAAAAACAACTCAAAAACCAGATTTTCATACAAAACAGTACAGAAAAGATAAAAATCTCGCGATAACAACGAAAAGCTGAGCGTTATTTCCACCGAATACATTGTAAATCATTATTCAAGGACCCCATACAAATGTCCGACACACATACAGACTAACAAACATGTGTATAGTGAAGAATTCCTATTATACCGGCCGGAATGCGTCTGGTTGATTTTGAATGGTCGCTTATTATGCACCCATTTACACCCAAGGAGCGGGCGCAAGGATTTAAGTTACTGGATGGGGCTACGGGTTTTTTGTTGCGTTATAAATATTTGGGTCATATTTAAATTGATAGTGTAGTTTATGCAGTTATGGAAGATTTGTCTTGGAGGATAATTTGGAGTATTAGGTAATGATTATGAGCATCATATTTAAATTGAATTAGAGAGGTTAAAGAGACTATTCTTCACTTCAAATATCAAACATATTCTTTGATATACAGTCAAATGACAAAAACAAACAATTTTTTTTATAGTGCAGTTATAAATAGTGTCGACGCAATCGTTGCTAATTTATGAGTATCGGCATTATAGCATTGCAAGATTCCATGGAAAATGGCTCTCACCTATTAGGTACACTATTTACAACAAACATTAGATTTTTAGAAACATTTTTTTCTTTTTATCTCTTTAATGAAATAATGGTTGGCAGGAGGATTGCATTTGTTTTATAATTACTTCATCGCAAGACTGCCACATCCAGCACCCACTAACTCTTCACCGAAGATACGAAAACAGTAGCCCAAAGGCGTTTGATACGCATCTCGATAGCAGTAACAAGGGCCGTGTTCGTGTCAATCGCGCTAATGTTACCGCCGACGCACAATTGGTTAAGTGCATGTATATGTTATTTTCATACACTCTCATGCAGTAAGGGATTGAAGGGAGGACATAGAAAGTGGGTTTAAAGATGGACAAAGTATGTGTATTTTAGTGTTCTTAAGTCTAACAGGTATGTCCCTGTTGTTTGGAACAAGAACAGATAGGGTCATAAGTTTTGAGCGTAGTCTGAGTTTCTTTAGCTCCCAGCTTGCAAGCATTTTACTGCATACAAATGGAGTATTGGTTGGCTTTCCGACAAGAATATACAAAATTGATATCATTTTTTTATCTGATCTTAAATCATCAGCGTCAATAATGAGTTTCTTTCAAATAGCTACACAACTACACTTTAATACGTTACTCTACGATATTTCCGCTGTTTATTTTCTGATAGTTTTATTTTTAACGAAATCATTTATTTTGCAAGTTGGATAGAAGATCACTTTTACACGTCAAGTTATTATAACAACGCTAGGGCTATCTTCTGACTGTCCTTGACAAGAAATACCGAAACAAACTCAATTCCCTCTTCTACACTACAACACAGCATCAACATTCACAGCCCATCCCAGTTCGCACATCGCCTCCTAACCCAAACACAGCATCATCAGTATAACTGATTGTAACACAATTAACTGGTACACGTGGCGACGTAACCGCGTTATCTCCTACAAACTAACTCGCAGTAATCCGCTGTTGTGATCATGGGGTTAAACTTACCGAGTGGTTTAGGTGAGGTTACATAATGTTTGTATTGATTTTTGACTAAGATAATTCAATTGGGGAAGTATGAAAGAAACTATACGAATATTAGGTACTTGGACTCAAAGTTAATCCAAGTTTAGATCGATGAAAATGTATGGTTATACCTTGGTATAACTTTAATGCGTGTTTATAAGAAGGGAATGATTTGTTTCTTTCAACTTGTTAATCTCAGAAATTACTTACTGTTGATTTGACAACTATAGGTACAGTGTTCTTTAACATAATAATGCAGCTCTAATAATTTAATGGGGTTTTGTCATCATCAATTATAATGCTTGGCGTATTTACATAAAATTAAAAAAAAATAACACAAGTATTTCATAAGCATCCGCATTTTCAAAGCCTACAGAAGTGTAGACCAGTACTTTCAGTAAGTGTCAGTCCAGCGCGCGATGTAATCTAATGTAGTCTAAGGCTTACGTGTGTCCACTCTGTTTGGAGAACTGCACAAGATACAGATCTGAATAACGAGCCGAGGATTTGTGGCCTACAGTGTACTCCGCTTTGAATAGTGCCAGCGAGTGTACCTGCTACCGAAGACTTTTCCGAATCCGAGACCACTGGTGAATTTTTGCGTTTAAAATCTTAGATTTCTAATAATTCATTCCAACATTTTTTGTCCTCCTTCATGGAAAAACATAGCGCACTTATTGTAATAATAAGACCCTTATGTACCTAATACGCCTATGTTTAACAAATCAATATTTCAGATTTTTTTTTACGGCGCTATTCAAAGTAAACCCTTTAGAGATTTAATAAAGCATAATATCGTTTATCATGAATAAGGTATATATGTATAATATATGCTATCTATTATTTTAAGTCATTAGGGCAAAGTGCAAGTGCAACAAGTGTTTTTTTTTTCTAATGAATAAGTAAAGGAACGTAGTGATGGTCAAGCGGGAGTATCCCCGATAGTACGATTTACTTTAATTATACATGACGGGTCTCTACAGTTTTCCTTGTTCAATAGTGTGAATTAGTGGACTTATGGGTTGTGTTGTTTAAGAATTCAAGTAGATTATTGGGAAGTAGTTGGTGAATTTGGGTTTTTTGAGTATCCAAAAGTAGCTGTTCAATGCAAAGCGGATTACAACCATCTGCATTTTGGTCTTCGTTTAATCTATTTATCCCATTTCAATAGCATTAATTGAAGCATTTGATACGAAAGCATTTAGATTGATTTAATGAATTACATAGGTACTTCTGATGATTGATAACAAAACTACTCATATACCTTAGCTAAGGTTCTTCCTTTTATATTTTTTGCATTATTATATTTTCGAAAATAAATATATTATCTTCCATGTAGCGTTATTAGAGACTTCTTTATCTACACTATCAATCCTTCTCCTACAGAATTGGTCAAAGACGAGTATATAAAATACATAAAGTGTTACTAAAAGACAAATAGGAGCAAACTGTCGAGGCCTGTCGCCGAGGTGTTGACGGCTGTCCATTGTAAGGGTGCGGGTTCGATCCCGGCCGACGCAGATAACGGCTGACGGGACACCTGAATTTTAAACGAGCTGGTGCCAATTACTTGGTATTTTACATTTGTTTTAATGGAGATTTTTACTATTTTTAGTAGACTGGTTTTTGAACCAGTTTTTTCTAGTTTTGATAGAGAGGCATACTTAGCGTTGGCTGGTTTGGAATTTAACTAATAGGAGGATTAAGAATTGTATGTTTAGTTCAACTTAAAACTCTTAATATGCAATGGTATTCGGGGAGAAATGTTAGGTATCTTTAAAAAACACATCACGAAAAGACAAAGTAAATGTTGCCAACACAATGAAACAAAAAATATAAGAGAGGCTAACTACAAAATAATTAAATAGGTGCATTTTTATGTCTAGGTATCATAATCAAATTAGACCTTGTGGTCATTATAATAAGTGCTAACCAAACCCTTGCCTTCTGATCAAACCCATTTACTCCGAGAAGTTTTAAGCCGTTACAACTTCCATTTCAGCGTTCAGACAGAAATTTGCTTTCAGATAGGTAAGGGTTAATCTCTGGAAATACTCAAATGATTTTGGTACTTAATACTCTATAACCAAAATAGTGAATGCTGCGTTTGAAAAGACCTAATCTTAAAAAAAAACCGAGATAAATAAATGCAATTTCTTTAATTCAAATCCACAAAACAGTCCACCAAAAAATCTTTCTGTTTTTGATACACCATTCACTGAAAAGAGCTACCTAATAGATTGTATCTATGTGCGCCAGGTAAATAGTTTTCACGGGCAGCGAGCGTAACTAGTAATTAAAACAAATAACTAAAGAAAATCTATATCTTACACTTTCAAAATACCCTATTAACACATTAAAACGTGACCCTAAAAGAGCAAAAATACACAAATAAACACGTCTATTATTTGAGTGTCATACTCACCCTCTGCGGGGGTGAAAAACTTGCGTGTTCCTCAAATGACGTACCCTCTTTACGTGTGTTAGTTGTCACTGTCAACCGATGTCCCGTTTAGATTATATTTTTGTATCTACTGCCATATATTTAGGTTGAAAAGGAAAATATGGGAAAATGAGAAAATAACTCGGAATTTATTTTCATTGTGATGGCTTTTTTTTGGGCGGGTGGTTGTTGCTTTTTGATGTACTCGTAAGCAATGAATAAGGAATGGCCAGCTTTTTTTAGTTTTTATGTGGTAGAATAAGCAAGATAACAAGATTGCGACCTATTTACTATGAATACAAGACAACTGATTTTTTTAACAAAAGTCAACTAAAAATCATGTGAATACTTATTTTGGTTGCTTTTACTCCTTACCTTCTAAATATCCTGATTTTAAATATTTAAACAACAGTTGCTATAATTAAATCATAAATTTTGGGGTTTGAATTTAGCGAAAATATGACTATCGATATTTCACAATTTTTCTCTCAAAAAAAACTGCATACTAAAACTCTCAACACAAAAACAAAAGAAACCCCACTCCGATTTCTAAATTAGCATAGAAATAAAGTGAATCGAGTGCAGCAACATGTCCCGGCCACCGATTACAGTACAATGAGATGTCGTAATTTCTAATGTTAATAACATAATAACAAGCACAACCTATTTAGGATTGAAATTGTAACAGAAAGGGAGCTGCGGAGTTGTAAAGTGGTGTATGTGAGATTTTCAGATTTGAAAGTTGCTGTTTAAAGGTTTGAAGATTTGTTTTTTGGCCTGCAAAGGGACATTTGATTCCTTGATCAGAATTATTTTTCTCAGACAGCTCAAAATTAGGTTTATTTATTGTCTGATGACAGGTTAATAAAAGGATGTTTTAGAATTCATTTTATTCTTATTTAGAAAAATGTTAAACATAATGTTTTTTTATTGTTTTAAAGGAGAATTTTAGTTACCCACTTTGGGTCAAGTCAAAAGGAGTTAAGAGTTGAACTTTCTTAGTATAACTACGATATATTTATGTAGGTGTAATAGTATATAAATATTAGATAGGCGCAGCGCTGCCCACATCTATTTTATTTATTTACTTAAATGTTTTTATATTAATATTTCCATTAATACTTGCTTGAACAGCGTTCCATTAAAGGTAATTTATTAATTAAAAGGTTTTAGCGTTACAACTATATTTGGACTTATACGGATATCTTTATAAAACACTAAAATACGCTTAAAGTCAAGTTTCCTAATATAAAAGTTCAATGATCCCTTTGAAATTAATGAATTCATCGACTTATTAAAATACCCATTGCTTTAGAAGTCTTCAACAAAAAACTCTTTTCACTACGATTTTTTGAAATGCTTAAGGTGCAGTATCGGTTCAACGAAACCAAAGAAAATAGTTCTCTACAAATCCGCAAGTAAATAAAATCACTCAATTAAAAAAAAACTTCCTGTCTACAATTCGAACAAACCGTTGAAAACTCTAAAAAGGACCGTTGTTTTTCCAGCAAAGTCCATTGAAGCGTTTGTTCGCGTGAAAACAATGGCGGTCTCGCCGTGCCCCGAACAACGAGCGATGGATGTTTATTTTGTATTAATTTACGCTGTTGGCCACACCTCGCTGCGTCGGTAGGGTTGAATACACCCTTAATTGATGAGTGCGGTTAAATTGGAAACATTTGTTTCGAAATTTCTATTGGTACAGATTTTATGCTTTGTTTAGGGGTAGTAAAATCAGGAGCCCTTTTGTCGATCAAGAGATCTTTGCCACATATCATACATCAGTATCATCTGCGTAGCCTTTTCCCAACTATGTTTGGGGTCAGCTTTCAGTTGGGCAGACGTATGTGAGTACTAATGTTTTGCATGGAAAAACTTCCTATCTGAATTCCTCGACTCAATTATTTGGGCAACATGATAACTCTGTGATCATCCCCTTTTAAAGCCATGGCTATTGGATATTACAATCCACTGGCCATCTTTTCCATAATCAGTTCCATAAATCCAAAAGCCTTTAAACACCCATTTTTTACCATCATAACTCAAGTTATTGCCGAAATTGCTTTAATCCCGAACCTGTAGGCCGGTTTTTATGACTTATATAACTTTACGTTGGAGCTTGGAGAATTGACCCAGCTGGAGAAGAAAAGGTTGTGCCGCCCCGTATGCCAAAAGTGCGAGAGCGCCGATCATACACTCATGTTCCCGTGTGCGTCAAGTTCATGCTTGTGTTTATCATTTTTTTATTCGTAGGTATCATTCATTGCGTTGCAATGCGTAACAATGTGATCGAAAATTCATGAGCAAGCTACTCTATTTCTTGCATTGCCTCGTCCCGCGTAAGTTGACAGACTTTTACGCCTAAAAATTGGTGCTCATGTCAATTCCAGTTGGTTAAACACTCCAAGCGTGGAACCGCCCCAACGTTGCGAGTTTTACGCCAAACTTCAGACATTGGCGTTAAAGTAAGTGTGGTTCACTTGTTTCATTTTATTGGTTATGCCGATCGTTATGCCGTTTATATGGTTATTTTATGTCGGCCAAGCATTTTGTTTTATTTTAGGGGTAGATGCTGAGATGAGCGCTTTTTATTGCTCGGCTTAGATCGGGATGATATATTTATGGAGTATTTATTTAATTTGGTGTTTCGGTAAATTGTTCGATTTCTTTACCGTTTTAGAAGCTGGTGCCAATTTGTTGTTTAACTTTTTATTGTTTAGTATTTTAGATAGTTCAAATGCTTGGTGGTTATTTTGATTCTAACTTTGAGATCAAAGATGCTTGAACTGTCATAAAAATCACCTTTAAGCGTCCTATCGCTCTTAGATTTGCAGGAGATAGAGACAGCCCATTTACTTTAAATAAAAAGATCAAAAAACAATATAAATTCCTTTTTAATATTTTTTCTTAAACACAAAATCTCAAAACCCCACTTACTCCGCTCCCCTAACCCGCCATTTCATACAAGGGACACGGAAGTCTCGACGGTCACAGTGCACAATAGCCGGCGAGATGAAAGCGCACTTAATATGCGTTACGTAATCGTCGCTAATGGTGGCCGGCTCTCATTGTTGTCTCTTTATCGGCCACCATCGAGATTTGCCATCGATATTTTTCTGTTACTACGGATATTGTATAGGAAGTGGACCACACCGGTGCTCGTTGTTCAGAATAGTTAAGAAAGGATGTGTATGTAGAATTGCAGAGTAGAATATGACACCAGTAACACATTATAAGTCAGATATAAATTCTTTAGATGTAGTAAAAAATTGCAGAAACCAAATTGTAGGGTAGCGATGGGGGACGGTATGGCCACGGTATGTTGTTGCGTATCGCCGCTAATGGTGGCCGGGTCTCATTGTTGTCTCTTTATCGGCCACCATCGAGATTTGCCATCGATATTTTTCTGTACTACGGATATTGTATAGGAAGTGGACCACACCGGTGCTCGTTGTTCAGAATAGTTAAGAAAGGATGTGTATGCAGAATTGCAGAGTAGAATATGATACCAGTAACACATTATAAGTCAGATATAAATTCTTTAGTTGTAGTAAAAAATTGCAGAAACCAAATTGTAGGTCAGCGATGGGGGACGGTATGGTATATAAGGATGTGTATGCAGAATTGTTGAGGTGAAGGCAGATTTAATTGAACAGTGAGTTGCACCATTTTTTTTGACATTTAACTGTAGTGACCGAACCACTTTCAGTTGTCAATCGCCGATTTGACAAATAGGTGGCAAATACACGGCTGGTTATAGTTTGGTCATTTGGTATATTTAGTGTGCAGCTCACCCTCAGTATTTTTCAAAATATTTTCCTTCGCCACTGTCAATCTCTCACTGAAATCAGTTAAGCTCTTTGGCAAACCATTCGTCACCCAATTAGGAGTACCTACGTTTTGTGATCTGAGTTTATTGTTTAATCAAATATTTTAGAAAAAATAGTATTCTTTACACATATTATGATAGTTACAAGTAATAAGAGTCCTGCTCACATTGGAGCGATATTGGTGCATCCAGTACAATATCTTCGGACATACAGCATCAACGCCCATTGTTATATAGGGTGTGTGAAAAAAATCCGGAACTTAACAACTTTTATTTACAGATCAATAGATTTTATTTCAAAGATATCAACTAATCATCATCTGTTTATAATATACTGTCATAAATTACTTGGATCATCAGAAAATTAACTTGATCTACTCGTTGAAAGATAACACAAAGATATCTGCCTATTAATTTATAGAAGCTTGTCGTTTATGTATCACAAGAAACCATTTACATAATAATTACTATATGCAGTTACGTTTTATATTAAACCTGTTTGAAAACTTATCAACGCGTTAATCTTTAAAAATTGAACCTAATTTTGAGAAAAAAATAATGAGTTAGTAGAAGCTTAGGGTTTATTTAATATTAACTGGCTGGTTTTAGACAAAGACTAGCATACACCTGGTAACTTAGAATTGCAACGGGTGTTCTTAGTTCAGATGCAGCTGGGTCCTCCAATTTGAGTTGTTCTGATACAAGTGAGTCACTGCCGGTTGTTTTCATTTAAGTCTTGCTTAGGAAATATGTACAGAAATGCTAGGTTTGTGCTTTTTAGAATTTTGGTACCTAAAGTGTATGTAAAAAAAAAAATTGTATGTAAAGTAGATCTAATATGGGAAAAATAGTGGTAAGAGCATTTTCACATCAGCGGATTGTATCCTCAAGTCTCTGAAACTACTAAATTGATTTGAAGAATTTTATCAGCGATGGAAAGCGATTCTATCCCCAGTTGATATGGGCTATATTTTACCTGGGAACGTACGACACGAAAGGGCCTCGGTGGGTGAAATCATAGGAAACAGCTAGTCTTTGATTAGTTATTTTCGATATCACACAATAAGGCACACATAGATACAATACGTAAAGTATAATATGCCTTTTTAAATTTTGATTTCATTTTCGCCTTTACTTTGTGTACAGTTATGCCAAGATTTCTTTGTACCGAAACGAAATACTATCTCGCAACGAATTTAAAATACTTGGAGACAATCTGCATTTATCGCATTCCACTGTTGGGACTGCACTTTGTACCGGAGCACAAAGGTTTCAGATAACGGGTAAATGCAGATTAAAGTAATCCACCGTCTGACACGTCCGCGGACGGAGAAGCTTGAAGAAATTTTCGCTTATTTCAAGAAAACAATTAATTTTAAGCTTAATTGAATTGTATGAATATTTATTTAAAGCTTGTATTATTTAATTAAATGATTATTTGATTAAAGTTTTTTATATCTTGACGTTATCAAAATAATAATTATAGGTACTTTCTTATGAATGAAAGATTATAGAAATTCTTCATATTTTTTGTCAGTTCTTAACTTCACGAGTTTCCCATTGGTGAGCAGATTACAGCATCAATCATCATCATCACCTTCGCAAACTATAACCATAATTAATTCGAGATTGTTTATTTTGTAAATTCCTTACTTCCAGGAACTGTTATTAAATTAAATATTTCATGAAAATCATAAAAACTACACCCTATACAAACATAGAACCTAACACACAGTTCACACTGGCTTCACACCGAAACGTTTCGGGCTACGCCTCGGAAATTTGCACCAAGTCGATATTGCGTTCGAACGTGACGAATTCAAATCGATGCTGCAAACATCGGCCAGCGCAAATGACGGGCGGGGGCGATCTGATCGTTCTGTCGTGAACGCCGACGGCGACCCACGCTGACGGTGAACGCACCCTGTCTATAACATTTGGAATACATTTCTTTTGTATCTATAAGTAGTTTTTATTGTGAAAAAAAGTCGGTTGTAATACATTTCTTTTGAGTCTATTTGCTGTTTTTGGGTAAAAAAAGTCGTGGTGAAAGTTCAGCCATTTTGGATATTTGTAAGATATGCAACAGCCTGTATATATTTTTAAATTTCGGTTTGCAAATTCATACTTTTGTATTATTTATGATGCACATAAAGTGTGTACGATGTATGATTTCAATTTCGGAACAGTATTTACTTATATTAAAGTGTCAGTTTCATCGAAAGTTAAGAGGAAGTCACGAAACGCACCAACTCATACCTACTAGGAAAGAGCAGGTATGCCTTAATTTAAACATCGTATTTTCAAAAGAAAGTTACAAGAACAATACTTCTGTATAACATTTCAATTTGTATGAAAAAGGCTAATGATAGACTAAGCTCAGTCCCGCGTCAGACACGACGGACCAATGAAACGTTCGCGATAGCGCACGCTTCGTAAACAGTTCACACTTGGCCGCGGTGAGGTAACTAGATGGCAGGTTATAAGGAACTGATAGGTAGGGAAGACGTGGGATAGTTGTACATTGTGCAAAAAGTATAAATAAATGCATAATACAAAAAAAATCTATCGGCCGAAACATATAACGACACTCTTTTTTACCAATCCAAAGCGAATTCAAGGATGTATGCTGCACCACGCCGTACAACGCCACATCAAAAAGGAATCAACAGCTGGCAGGTAACACGTAACTGACATATAGGGGAGAGATTGGACAGTTGGATCAGTATTGAGCCATTATTGAGCTGTATGCTGAGGTGTTCTGGTGAAGTGTTACTGACAGGCGTATGAAGGGTTCGAGGGTAATTTGAGGCAATTCGATTGATGGTGTGAGTATACCGATAGTTGTGCTTAACATGGATTAATATTAAAGAGTCTAAAAGGCACAGCGCCGGTTAAACTGAGAAGTATACCAATGTAATTTTCTTTCACCTTATCTTCTCTATTTTTAATTGACAACAAATCGTATTTTTCCGTACTTACCAAATCTAATACCTATCAAACTCAATAATATAATTTATACTGATTCTGACGTAGTTTTCTAACTTTTCCACAAAAATAAAACTTTCATCCAATGTCTGACAAAAACCGAAACTAAATAAATTTTCTAACAGTATCTTACACCACAGCATCGCGGCACGTGGGAGCTGCGCCGACGCACCCGCGGGCGTCGATCGCGCGAACCATCGCAGACGTTACGCTCATCAATTGCTTGTTGTGATGATCCAAGCTACGTTCTCGTGAGCGATTTTGAATTTCTATATTTTTGAGGGTAAGAGAGATGGCTATGGAGGTTAGTAAAAGAAAGTTTTTTATGTAGCAAGAGTTTTTTTTTGAGAAATCATCAAATAACACCTCCCGCTGTGGGTTTAGTGAGATGTTTCTTTTTTAGCCCTTTATGCACTAGGCCGTGGTGACTCTTTAGAACAATCCCGTAGCTCCGACAGGAAGTGTTATAAGTAAGAATATTCCAGAAATAATACTAAAGCCAAACTAGTTCTCAAAAAAAAAACAAATGAACATCACTATGCAAATTCTACATTCTTTCAATCCACACAACCTCTTGACCAGTTCTTAATTTAAATCTTTCTTCGTCTCAAACAAAACGCTGAACAATCACAGATCTTTACGGGGAAGCGTAAGATCAGCGATTGGACCACACACGACGACAGGTCACAGGTTTAAGAAAACGGTCACGTGTATCGCGGCCCGCTAGGACAAAACGTAACGGTACTCAGAGCTAATTAATCTTGTCTCTTTTAACAGCTGTTTTCGTGTGCTTTTGAGTTTTGTGTGTGAGTGAAATAATGTCAATTGAGTGCGTACATACGAGCAAATTTAGGTCTTTTCATAGTACACAACAAATTGTAGATACAATTTATATCCAAAATAGTGCAAATTTAAAAGAATTGAGGATGAATAATTTCCTTTAACTTGAATTGTGGAAAAGAACAAAGCAAATTGGACAGAAGTTTCGCCATATAAAATTATCGTGTATAAGTTAATCTTTATATAATAATGCAGCCTCACATAGCTAATCTACCAATCTATAACTCTAATATTCCTAGCTTTTGAACCCATTTCTAACTAGCGGATTGACTTCGTTAGTCCAAGAACACTACCGATTCGAGTAGGCGAAACGAGCCGAAATGAGCTAGTGTAAAACAGTCCTTACATTAAAATATGAGTGGAGATCGGCTCGTGTCTGCCTGGTGTCAGATAGCAACAGTCGTGATAGGCCGGCGGCCGCGGTGAACTAATGCTCAAATCTTTGACGCGAGGCAATTGATGACTGAACGGTGATGGACTTGGGAGTTAAGTTGTGATATGATTCACGAAAAGCGACTTTTTATAAGTGACAAATATTATTTTTACTACTCCGAAAATGTCAAACAATAAGAATTTCACATAAAATGCTGTATAATACATCTGGACCACAAGTTTTTTGTTTGTTTATACCATAGGAGCTCAACGAAACTGCTCAACCGTTTTAAAATACCCCTTCACTATTGGGACGCTGCATACTTATCCCCTAATGATACAGCCTATATTGTATTCGAGCCCTTCGACTTTTCTCGGGAGGTGGGTGAAACCGCGAGGAACAGCTATTCACAAATCCATATCCCGAGCCTTTTTCCCAACTATGTTGGGGACTGCTTCCAGTCTAACCGGATTCAGCTGAGTACCAGTGTTTTACTCACAAATAATAATCAAATCAAATTCTTACCAGACCTAAGCCTCCGTCCCTATTAAAGCGTTAATGTAAAACGTCGAATAAATATTAGCGAGGCACAATTAAAACTGTATCGTTACGTGTAACTGCGGGGTATGGGTGAAGTAAATCAGCATTGGTCCAGCCGACGCGTGTTGTGTTAATGGATCGCATTATCCGATGAGATCCATCTAGTTGGCTTTAGAGTACAGTGTTTGTGTTTTGTGTGTTCATCGGGTATTACGGTTTTATGAAATGATTAGCTTTTCAACGCAGTGTCTGCCAAGTCCGGAGAGTGGCAAGGGAGAGTAGCTTGATAAAAGTAAATGAGTATAGGTAGATTGGTGTCTTTTATCAGGCTTTAGAAGTCTAGAGTGTCTGTGTACCTTTAATTTAAATTGGTATAGTAGATTTGGCGTGAAAGCACGACAAGCAGAGTTGCTTTCGCATTTGTAATATAAGTAAGGATTTAATTGGGGTGACACTGTTGGTAAAAAAATGTGAAGTGGCATGGGATATTTTCGATAAACTCACAAGATTAAAATGAGCAGATAAGACAATCATTGTTATGAGACACTATAACGATTGGCTTCTAAGTTGTATTGATCATTGAATTGGCGTTAATGTCCAATCCCAGTGCAATTACAAGGGTCCACTATACTTCTTATTACCAATCATGAAAATGTAACAAAAAGACTATCGGATAACAATTACTCCTCAACCTAATCCCATTTGACCGTGTTATTATTAAACAACGCATTCAAACAAACCCATTCAATGATCATAATACGGACGGAACCGCACGCAATCACTAGTGGACATTACATTTTAATACCAGTAAAGATCGATTTCACCAACAAGATAACAGCCCGATCAACACACGTTCTAATATTCCAAAATTCGTTTATTTTAAAACGACTGATTAACAGACCAGGGCTGTCATTGAACATCTTTGGCAGTCGTTACGGGTAGTTAGAATCCAGTAAGTGTGACAACAAGCCTTATCTAGGGGTATCGGGTTGCCCGGTAACTGAGTTGAGGAGGTCAGATAGGCTGTCGCTCCTGGTAAAATATTGGTACTCAGCTGCATCCGTTTAGACTGGTAGCCGACCCCAACATAGTTGGAAAAAGGCTAGACATATGATGATACACCAACACCACATTTGTGGGTTGTGAAACATAAACTTTTGATGTGAAAATTTCGTATCTATATAACATTTAACACTACGATTACTAAACCAACTGTAGGTGAAATCGGCCGTAACTTAGTACACTATACAGTCCGCTCCGATTATTTAATTTTCATAAGGGCGTGGCTAGAAGCCTGCGCAGATAAAGTAGGAATTTTAGCGGGCTACTGTAATATGTACGTAAGTAAACGGTACTTAGCGTGTCGCCTATGAAATATTCTAGAAGCTTTTAAGGTAATGGTTATCAAGAATATTTTGTAGGGGGTTTGGGTGTTCAGAGTTTATGAGTATTTGTGAAATGGCAGATTGATGCTTTAGATTAATATTATGGTAAAAGCTAACTTTGGTAAAAGGTTATTTGAAAACTTTTGAGTGATTTTGAACTGTTCGGATCAAAAAACAAACATGTGTGCTTTGACTTGTATAGTTAGTTTTATTCTTTCAGGCAGAAACGCTCTTCTTTTTTTTCTAGAGACAAATTCTACAATGTCATCATAAGTCAGATTACATCTTGTTGGATGGATAGATTTTACCATAAGCAATGAAGCATGTGTGGTGTTTTCTCGTGGAGGCCATCTACCTCAATCGTGTAGGTAAATAAAACCGTGGGAGTAAATATAAAGGGATCTGCAATACCAATACCACTAGCAATTAACCTACGAAATCCAAGTAAAGTATCGACAAAAATTAAAATCGATACCATCCATCGTATACAAGTTGTAAATAGTTGGAAGGCGTCATTGTGGCTGCAGCAGTTATTGCAGTATTAGCATATAGATGAGCGGGGTGGGCCGGCCCGCCCCTGAGTAAACATTACTCGTACGGCCTCAAGATCCGCGGGACAAGAATGCGAGACCACGCTATGTGAGCAAAAACGCCAGTGTCCAGTGACGGAAAAAATATGCGAATGCAATAGAAATATTAATGAGCGTTGTGCATTTTTATGGGTGGTATGTTAATGTTGTTAGTGTTTTGTTATAAAGCATTCCTTGTTATAGCTATAATTTAATCAGTTTTAGTTATCTCTGTGGTCCAAAAAACTACAGTACTTTTTAAGTGCCCATTAGAAAAGTAGCCTGTAGCTAAAAAGTCATGTCAATTGTATCTTTTATTTCATGTCAATAGGTTCAGCCGTTTTGTTATGAACCGCACATAAAATAAACTTTTCATAATAAAAAGACTTTTTAATGAAAGGTATATTTGATAATGAGCGGAACTCCCTAAAACGAGATGGAGGAATGAACTGGCAAAGTATATAAAAGAGTTCTAGGTTTCCGAGAGCGATGTCGACAAAAGAGCGAAGTGGAGAAAAAAAAGGTGATACCACCACCATGTAGGATACATAGCAAGAGAGAGCGTAGATTTGATATTTCTTTTTGCGTTTCATGGCCCCATCCTAAATGGCACGCGAAGCATGATTCCAAGTCCCGGGGCTTATTAATTGTTTTCAGTTCACAACTAACTTTTTGTGCAAGTTCAACATGTCTCCGGAGTTTCATCGCAAGGATTATGCAAAACAGCACCAACTTTCATATTGCAAGGAAGTCGTTACTTCGAAACCTTGGCTTACCTACATCTATCAAGATGCTTTTCAAAGCTAAACTTACAGCCTCAATCATAGATGCATGAGTGCATAACACAATCTTCGTAAACGACAAACATTCACCAAACGACCCATTTCCAAAATAGTATCAAATTATCAAGCATTCAAGTACAAAAATGGATCACACCTATTTGGGTTCCCATCAAAAAATACCACACTGAACATTAAACCTACGACATAAGGTTCAAATTCAAATAACGAAACAAAAATCAATCATACTTTGACATTTGCTGTCATCTGTCAAACTGTCCCATCTGTGTAATTAAAAAAATGTCATCCTAACCTTTGGTCCTGGGAACTCTATGGTCACTCGTATTTACGTGATAGACGGACATACATAACGTATGACGTCATTGGGTTTGTTTACATTGCGAGACAAAGAGTATGAGCTTTCTGACGTAATTCTGATGTAAATCAGGATAAAAAAGTTGCGTATGTATAATTAAGTTGTATTCCCTTAGTACTTGATTTATGGGTGGTTTTAATGAACTAGAAATGCGTTAGAGAATGCTAAGAGTGTGCATTATGCTTAAAACCATTTTGCATTATACAACAAAGAAACTTATGACTAAATGAATCCCTCTAATTTTGACAAGCACTTTGATTTATGTTTTTTTTATTTTGTCTGTATCCTACATTATTTTTAAAGTGACTTACTGATTATAAACCAAATAAAGAACACATCAATCGATCACGTACTAGATTGCGCCTACACTAATCTACAAACAATAACTGATATTAAATTACAATTACGAAAATATGAAAACCTAACGACTTTGATTTATCTCTCAAACGTGTGTGACTTACAAAATAATCATGTCAGGGTAACTTATCCATTTCATAATAAAAAAGGAGTACATGTTGCTGAAAAAATAGAAAGACGAGGCCTATTATTGAAATTCTCTTAAAAAGAAAACAAGAAAGAACTATATGGAATAGAATACAATGAATTCTATAAACTACAAGTATTAATTAATCCTATCGCGCACCTCGCAACTGCAATTGCAACCGGCCGTACGATGCGCGATGGTCGCCTAAAAAAAATATCAACAACTAATAACTCCGCGTGTCCACTACTAGATTTTAAAGGAGAATCGAGTAAAAAATATAGGCGTTGATTTATAGACACGATTTTCCCACGTGCTACGAGGAATAAAACCCGGAACAGCCTGGGAACTATACGCTACGGTCCGCTGTGCAGTTTTTCTTGGATGCGTAGAGATGCTACCGTTGTGTGGTAGTTGTGCGATTGGAAAATTTATTGTTTGTTTGATAGTGTCACTTTTACGATAGATGAATTAGGTATTTATTTATCCGTGTTACGTATCTGTTATAAGGTTTCGATCTTGGTGGTGATTGTAGAAAATATTATCAACACAAACTTTGCAGTGTAAGATGTCTATTATGTAGGGAACTAAGTTCGATATGTGTGTGACATTTTATCGATAGATCAAAATAAGCAACCCCGTCCCTACTGGTACAGCCGTACTATAAAACAGTGGTATGTAAAGACTACGCATTTCTATACATAGAACGTGGATACGTCTATAATTGATATTAAATTATGAAGAAGCTAGCGTGTAATAATAATCGATAATCGTTTTTTTAAGAATATATGATTTTATCGCTATCGGCAAGTATGATCGATAAAGTGATGTGGAATATTGAAACTGAGCTGTTGGTTTTTATAATTTCATCTTCAAGTTAAGAAATATGGAGTGTCCAAATAGGGTGTCGGTTTTAATGAGAAGTAAACTACTACAAATTAATTTAATCAATTAATTTTATCGCGAATTTAATTAATTTTCATGTGTATAAGGTGCTGAATGTTGTCTTGCTGGCGACTACATCCACCAGAGAATTCATAATCATTCATATTTTCATTCCTACTTATTGGACATTCGATTAGCAGCATAATTTTTCTTACATGTTTTCTGACATACGAACGTTACTTATTTGTATGTTCTGTTGTGGAACGATATAGTAAAGGTATTTTCTTTTAACAAACACTTCCTCGACTATACTTCTAATTTTGTTAAATATTTATTAGATTGTTGCTGATTACAAAATATTTTTGGGCAAAGTCTTCATCTCTCTTCCTACGTAAGAAGTAACTTAGAAACCATCTAAGATATGTTTGCAACTTACAGTAGAGGCATAATTTTCCTCTTTCATCTAAGATGTTCCTAACTTCAAAACCCCTACATCAAAAACACGAACCAAAAGAAAGTCGCCCAATTTACCGCGCATAGCACGCGGCACGGAAGAAATACTAATTTAAAACACTTTCAAGGAACGCGAAGTCCGATCGTCCTCTTATTTATCCGATAAATAAATAAAAATCTTTTTATTGTGCGGACACGTCCCCCAAAGGAATCCGGACTAAGGGCCTAGCCTTAAAAGGCGGGGGAAGTTCGTATCAGCTTTATATTCGAGGCGAGTCGCGCGCGCAACAAAAAATCTACGTTACGAGTGCGTATTCCTACGCATCGTACGGGGATGCCAGAATGAGGGCTGCCACTTGCGTGCGCGCAATCAAGGATGCGTCACAGTTCAAATAACACAATTTGAGAATTTTGTGATAGTCACATGTTTTTAAGTTCTATCGACGCTAGAGAGAAACGAGTAGGTAACTCTCTGCAAGATAGAGATGGCCATGGATTAAAGTGACTTCAGTTTGAGCATAGAATTTAATTCAACGAACAAAATCACAAACAAGATTTTCTCTCGAAACGATTTTCTTAATATCGAGTTCAACTCAGCTTCTTTTCCAGCGGTCAAAAGGTCACAACGATACAGACAATAGCTACTATTTCTCTGAATTTGAAAAAGCCACTTAACCCTGACAGATTAAAAGTAAAAATACTTTATCTTTAAGAACAAAAACTGTAAGTTCAGAAACCTTTTGAAGTCTTGTAAAGTTCGAAACGGCCAACAATGGCCATATTAAGAGAAACTATTTAATACGTTATCAGAAGTAAAAAGTGGACAATTTATAAGTTCTGCAAAGGATTCGGTTTGAACTAAAAACACGAACAAATTGTTTCGGTGGCCTCACAAGTATGTATCAGCTGAGATATTTGTGCACCAATCACGACGGACCTATTCTGGAGTCCATTGGAATAAATAATGTAAATCGAAGAATAAAGGGATTGATTCAATTGAGTGGAACCTATGTAGATACCTAATTAATCAGTATAAGTTACAGAATTGCCTAAATTAGCTATTAGCTATGCTCCACTGCATGTGTCGATATCACGGCTGGCTCTAGGTAGATGTTGAAAATGGACCCGTCTAAATGAGTTATTGCATCTAAATGCAACATCACACTAAACGCGCTCATCAGAATACACTCAAATGTAATTCTAATCACCTCAATTATCAACCAGAACTTATAAACCATTTCACAGATTACTTTCTACATTTAGAATAATCAAATAAAATCCCGGTACCGCAGTTCCAGAATACCGCCATGCACCTGGACATAGATATACAGTTGAGATACTGGAACTGACGTGCGCTCGTCAAGTTTATGCGAACCAGCCGAATGTATCGCAAGACTTCCAGCACGTGCCGGAATGTATTCATTGGGAATTTTGAGAATCTCGCAATGTATTGTGTTTGGGTGGATGCTGATGGAGTGATAAAGGACTAAAAGAGGAGAAATTAATGAAGAATTGTTGGTGATTGGTGAAATTGTGATGTTTCAGTGTTTTTTTAAAGATAATTGTGGCAACATACTTAGAAGGCAGAAGTTGGTTACTTCAACCTAAGGACTGGGCGATAGTGCCCATACTACACAAGGCCTATAGATCACCGTATCACTTTCGACTGATGATAAAGAGGTGATTATTTTGGTATCAAATTACTAACTACGTATCGAATTTTAGATGTATGAAGAGCGCTTTATGCAAATTTCATGATAACCTAAACATATCTTAAGGAGGCTTTTGTCACCAATGAAAAAATTGAAAAATTCAATAACACTCGTAATGAAAACTGCTTCTAACTCAACAAGGAACTAAAGAAAGGAATCTAAACACTGTCCATTAAATAATTCAAACACAATATCAAGGCAAGGTTCAGTAGAAATATTTCAAGCATCCCAACCGTCTCTTTGTGTCTTCGCTCCGGGTGCAAATTATAAAAACAAACAGTAGCTACTAATTATTGGCATCTACAATTCTATGGTGACGATTATAACTTCTTTGGCACCCCGTGGTGGTAGAAAAAAATACAACTTATAGCTTAGAATTACAGATATAATGGCTGGAACATACTACTGTGAAGATTCATAGTGTTTCGTTAAAGGTATTTCTTAAAAAGTCTTTTCTGTTAGTTCTGGACAAATCTCTTCTATAAGGTGTTGTATAATGCTTTTTATGGGAGCTGATAAAATAGGTTTTTTTTTTAAATTTGAAATAAGAAAAAGCGGTTGACTGATTTTAAATGATGCAAGTAATACCGGTACATTGAAATTCATTATTACATATAAATTGCATTAAAATTAATATACTACTTAGTTATTTCCCATCATTTAATTTATTATCGAAGTTGACTTATCAAACCGAATAATGAAAATTAACCAAAATTTCACCCAACTTCAATGAAAATGTAACGTTGGGAATTTACAGAAATAATGATAATTAAATAACATTCGGGAACTGAAAATGAATTATTTTTATTTGCTTCATGACAACAAATATTTAATTCGTACTGAATTTTCATCGTGGCGTTAAAGTCAATGTACTTAAAATAATATCAAGGCAGAAAATATTGTACCGAGTACCACAATTTGGAACCTTTAATAATTTCAATAAAAAAGTAGAAAATAATGTCACTTTGTGAGAAGACGTCAGCTGAAGAAGTAATGAATAAGAAGAAGAAATGATGCGCTTACCCCCTCCCTAAAAAAATGGCCTCCGGAGTGTGACTTGCAGTTTTCAATCACCCTTATAAAACATGTCTTATTTCAAACACCGGACATATCAACTGCAAATTACAATTGACATATTAACACATTACACTCCATAAAGACATAACTTATTAAACAACGACTGTTTTGGTCAACATCGGAACAAATCTAGACGATCATAAACACGAATGGTTTCGCAAATGGCAAATGGCAACAATAAGGGCTTAACAATTCAAATAGCAATTAATCTAACACCTGCCAAGTATAGGATAGTGCAGACATGTAGGCAGAGAGCTCGTGGCTGGAATACCTGCGTCATAGTGTAGAAGGTGAAATGTTGGGTTATGAACACTTTAGTTGCTTAGTTTCATTGACAATGTCATATGTTTGCTACGTTTGACTATGGCCTAAAAATGGTGTAGCTTCTAAAGATGTGAAGAAAAAGAAACCATAAAACTTCATTTTTTAACGGCGTTGTTACCAACAGTAAGTAGGTATATATTAGAAATGACAAATTGGGATATTATAAATTGCATATCAAATAAATAATCGCCTATCAATAAATACTCATCATTTATATTCTTTTTTACATCAAATAACTTACTTCACTACAAATAAACTAAATGTTTAACAAAACTCAAACTGCAGATAATTCGAAATTATACATCAATATGACATTACTTTTTTTCTCATAATGCAATGCAGTTAAATTTATTCTTGCACAAAAATACTACATACAAGCATTAAATACTGACTGCACAGCAAATTTTCCATATTTCATAGCAAAATAACTATCCCAGTCGCATATTAACCAGTAAGTACAACAAAACCTGTTCATCATATTTGTCTTAATTTTCAAGAAGCCATGCTCGGCAAATTTAATGATTATTATAACAAAAAAAATCCTGTCACATTGCGTTATTTCTAAAAGCAGAACAAATTAACTGAAATCTCATTCAGTGTACTATGAAGATGGTAGAATGTTATTTAGATTCAATTTATTTGGCAAATTGACATTTATAACCTCCAATTAAAAAACATTGTTTTAAAAATTGAAGCTAGTAACGAAAACGAATCGCTGCAAACCGACTCCACGTAGTCTTGTTTGCCCTACCCCTAGAGTGCAATTCAAAACTGCGTAGGCGCGGAGGGGCGAGGCGGCCTGCGAGCTGAGGCGCAGGTAGTTTTAACGCTCGCCGACGCGGCTGAAGCTGGCCGGCTGGGCCGGCCAGTAAGCCGAAGCTGCGGTGGTGAGCGTGAAAACCATCTGCGACGATAAACTCGCATGGGACCGCCGGAGCCACGAAGCGCCGGAGCCGTGACAGAAGCCATGCTTGCTGCATGTTTCATGCTTACTTCCATTGCATGCCTTCTTGCATGCTTAGGATTGTTTGCATGCTTCTTACAGGAAAATAAAACTATGCCAAAAGATCGGACTTGCGATCCGACTCAAGTACCTACGTGGCGCCACCTGCAGAAGCTAAAAATGTGCCTATTGGGCAAAAAATTTAATAAATTACTGGCTTTAAAAATTCAATAAATTACAATTTTGTATTTAATTTTTATATTTTTTTGCTGATCTCATTATGTGGTAATTAATAAATAATAAGATGACTGTGACTAATAAAATGCTGTTTTATTCAGAAAAACTGCTGTAAATAATATAAAAATAGAAGCTATATTTAAAAGAAAAAGAGTTAACATGTATAATGTGCATTAAGATTGTTAGCTGTGCATTGATGAAAAAGCTTTTGCTTTAGGAAAAATCGCTGTACGCTGCGAAAATAAATTGTAGTGTGTTTAGTGATATTTTGAGTTGAATATTTTGCTGTGCAATCAGTAATTTTGATGGGAATTCGGAATCTTATTGCATAGAAAAAGGATATTTTTTGATTTGCGTTTAAATACTACCCTTACAAATTTATGTATGACAGAAATAATGGATCTTGTAAAAGAGTAAAAATATGAGCTAAAATATGTATTACCGTCATAAAAAATACGGTATTTCTTGGTGTTAAGGTTGGTTATATTCTAGCCCGTTAGATAATGTAGCAGCAGTGCATATTAAGACTTCAAGCCTTCATTCAATAACATAAGTGTTACAGCTACGGGCTTTTCGTCTATAGGCATATGCAGACATGCATTATGCGCTAAGAGACACGCTAACAAGGAGTAGCGTGCAGAACACTGATTTAATTATGCAATTTGAAGGTTCAGCTGTATGGATCGTTGATTTGGATTAGTAATGTGTAGTCGGTCCGTGTGTTTGTAGATGAAAATTTTATGAATTGTATTGCTATTGAGTTGTATTATGATGCATTTTGTCAAAGCAATTTAGATTTGTGTCTTATTTTCAAGAGAATTCAAAATTTTCAGTTGTGACGTCGAGGGGTAATGTTTGAAAAATTGAAAATTCATTTGTCAATAGAAAACCACTTTATTTATAATAGGCTATTATTTTTTCAGGAACGACATTTAATTCCCTCGGAAAATAAAGTGAAACACTATTCATGAATTTAAAACTAGATCAAACCTAGTTCCCTAAACATATTTAACTCAAATTCTTCTTCAAAGTACCTGCACAAATCCTCTCAGTAGTACCCAATTAATTTACACCATTTTTTTCTAACCACATTACAGTTACACTATTCCCGTGACGATCCCGGATCAGAATAGGACGTCCCCATCTCTCTCCCGCGGGTGTCGTAAGAGGCGACTAAAGGGAACCTAAAGGCCAGTAAACATCTGTACTTTGGGCCACCCGCACGGTGACGGGTAAATCACCACAATAGCATTCCCAAGGAGGGTTGGTGTCAGGCAGGCGGCCGACCATAAAACTTAAGCCAAAACTTCTGCAGCATGAGGAAAGGAAATAAAGTTATGAGCGATAGGGCTAGGGCGTACCCCACAGGCGACGCGCAGGAGCAGCACCCGGCTCCTGTGGGAAATGGACAAGGGTTGTCGCACCAGAACGGGCGGGTGCGACGTAAGATGCGAGCTCGAAGTGTGAGAGAATTGAGATTGAGGTATGCGAGTTGGAATGTAGGAACGATGACTGGAAGAGGAAGAGAGCTAGCAGATGTTTTGAAAAGGTGACGAATAAATGTAGCGTGCCTGCAAGAGACAAAATGGAAGGGTGCAAGGGCTAGAGAGATAGGCGAAGGATATAAGTTTTTCTATTGTGGAAGTGACGGCAAGAGAAATGGTGTGGGTATAGTTTTGGATAACAGGCTGAAAGAATGTGTCAAAAGAATGAATGATAGATTAATAGCGGTTAAATTAATTGTGGACGGCAAGGCCATAAACGTGATAAGTGTTTATGCGCCGCAGTCAGGCTGCGAGGAGAGTGTAAAGGAGAAGTTTTGGGAGGACTTTGACTGCTTGATGATGAATGTACAGGATAGTGAGGAAGTATATGTGGGTGGGGATTTTAATGGTCACGTAGGAAGAGAGAGCGATGGATATGAGAGAGTGCATGGTGGTAGGGGTTTTGGAACCCGGAATGCAAGCGGCGAGACATTACTTCAAGCTGCCGGTGCCTTCGACCTGACCATAACAAATACGTGGTTCAATAAACGAGAGGAGCACCTCGTGACATATAAGAGCGGCCACCACGCGACACAGATAGATTACTTCCTAGTGAAGCGGAGTAGTCTACGCTGTGTCAAAAACTGCAAAGTGCTGCCAGGCGAAGCATTAGTCACTCAGCACCGACTTGTGATTCTGGATGTCAAAGTAACTGTCTCGACCAAAAGCAATAAAGATCGGCCCCCTCCAAGGATTAGGTGGCGTATGCTAGAGAAAGAAGAATGTGCTGATGTATTTAGGAGTCAGGTTGTAGAAAAAATTTCAGAAATGAAGGAGATGGAAGGTAGATGTGTGAATGAATGTTGGAGTGAAATGGCAAGCCATATAAGGGAAGTCGCAAAAGACGTGTGCGGAGAGTCGAGAGGAAAAGGTTTGATAGATAGAGATACATGGTGGTGGAATGATGAAGTACAAAAGGTTTTGAAAGAAAAGAAAGTAGCATTCAAAGAATGGCAGAATGTTGAAATAGTGAATGCAAGTCTGAAGGATGACAGAAAGAGAATCTACATGGAATGGAAGAGAAAAGCAAAGAAGGCGGTAGCAGTTGCCAGAGCTAAGGCGCAGGAGAGGTTGTACAACTCCCTGGACAGTCCAAGAGGCCAAAAAGAGCTCTACCGAATTACGAAAGAGAGAGAGAGACGATCGAGGGACATAACCCACATAAAATGCATAAAAGATGAGTCTGGCAAGGTTTTGTGTAAAGATGAGGAAATAAAAGAGAGATGGAAGGTTTATTTTGAAAAGCTTATGAATGAAGAGAATGTGTGGAATGGAATACTCCAAGAGGCACAAGTAAATAAGGGATTGGTAAGAGAAATTAGCATGGATGAGGTAGAAAGAGCACTTGGAAGTATGAAGAATGGAAAGGCCTTGGGCCCTGATGATATACCAGCTGAGGTGTGGAAGGTGTTAAAGAAGAACGGATCTATGTGGCTGACTTTATTCTTCAATAAGTTGCTGCATGAAGAAGTCATCCCGCAAGAATGGTGCAGTAGTTCGCTAGTGCCCATCTTCAAGAATAAAGGGATGTGCAAGATTGCGGCAACTATAGAGGGATAAAGCTCATGTCGCATACTATGAAAGTATGGGAGAAAGTGATAGAGAAAAGAGTGCGAGAAGAGAGTGAAATTACCCAAAACCAATTTGGGTTTATGCCAGGTCGAGGAACAATGGACGCCATCTTCGCACTTCGCCAATTGTGCGAGAAGTACAGACGTGTGCACAGGAATCTGCACATGGTGTTCATTGACCTTGAGAAAGCGTATGATAGGGTGCCTCGGGAAGTGTTGTG
Organism: Helicoverpa armigera; assembly: GCF_030705265.1. NCBI lineage: Eukaryota > Metazoa > Arthropoda > Insecta > Lepidoptera > Noctuidae > Helicoverpa > Helicoverpa armigera. The sequence goes on from NC_087126.1 coordinate 1,479,026, forward strand.
GTGGGCCATGAAAGAGAAAGGTGTGCCTGGGAAGTATGTGGAGTTAATTCGTGCGATGTACAGGCAGTCCTGTACTTATGTCCGATCGTCGGCCGGCAATACTGACCAGTTCAGTGTGGCTGTGGGCCTGCACCAAGGGTCGGCTTTAAGTCCTTACCTCTTCCTGCTTATTATGGACGCCTTGACGGCGGACATACAGGAGGAGGCACCCTGGTGCATGCTGTTTGCCGACGACATCGTCCTGGTTAGCGAAGACGGACCTGAGATCCAGAGCAGATTGGGGAGTTGGCTACAGAGACTGGAGAATGTTGGCTTAAAAATCAGCAGAACCAAGACCGAATACATGTTCTGCGATTTCGGCGGTCTCTCCAGTCCTGAAGCCATAGCGCTGGATAACGCACTTCTTCCAGTCTGCTCCGATTTCCGGTATCTCGGTTCGCTTATTCAGGGTGATGGCGAAATAGATCGGACAGTTACGCACAGAATTAACGCAGGATGGATGAAATGGCGGCAGGTAACGGGAACAACTTGTGACTCTCGTATTCCCCTTAAACTTAAGGGGAAAATTTACAAGAGTATGGTCAGGCCTGCTGTCTTGTATGGATCAGAGTGCTGGCCCACAAAAGCGACGAATGAAAGACAATTGCATGCGGCAGAGATGAGAATGTTAAGAGGTATGTGTGGAGTTACGCGAATGGATAGAGTGAGGAATGAGTATATAAGAGGAAGTTTGAAAGTAGCGCCGGTATCAGAAAAACTGCGTGGAAACCGGCTGTCGTGGTATGGGCATGTGATGCGGAGGAATGAGAGTCATGTTGTGAGGAAGGTAATGAGTATGAACGTGGACGGATATAGTGGAAGAGGAAGACCAAAGAAACGATGGATGGATTGTGTGAAAGTAGATATGGTAAGAAAGAATGTTACTTGTGAGATGACGGCAGATAGAAGCGTATGGAAGAAGAAAACATGCTGCGCCGACCCCAAATAAAATTGGGATAAGGGCAGGAGGATGATTACAGTTACACTATGAATCACGGTTAACGTGATATTTTTTATACCAACAATTGACGCTACATATTAAAGAGATAACTTCTCATGAAAACTTCCTGCTAAACCAGTCTAATATGGTCATCTATGAATAAAAAACTGATTATCCGTTTGTACGAAGCTTAATTGTGTACTGTACTTTATGGAAATCTGTGGTAGATAAAAAATCAGGAAACTATTTCAGTTGTTAACTTGTTGATGCTTTTAGGGTTCCGTACCCAGGTAGAAGGGTAAAACGAGACCCTATTGTTTTCACTCCTCTGTCCGTCTGTTCGTCTGTCACCAGGCTGTATCTCATGATCCGTGATAGTTAGAGAGCTGAAATTTTTACCGATGATGTGTTCTGTTGCCGCTATTACAACAAATACTGAAAACTAGAATTAAATACATTTTTGGGGGGTCCCATACAACAAACGTGATTTTTTTGTCTAATAACGGAACCCTTCGTGTGCGAGTCCGACACGCACTTGGCCGGTTTTTTTCTTTATTTGATTTATTGGTCATTTATATAGGAAAGACAGGACTGTTATCTGATCATATTGCCGACGTAATTGTTAAGCTAATAGAAATATCGCTATTCTGTATGAAAAATTACTTTGCTTTTTCTGCCTAATTTCTGTACTTTACTAAACATACGTTCATACAAAATCTTTCGGAATATTTGGAAAATCTAAGTTTTAAATTACATGTTATCTTATATATCGTATTTGGATTTGATCATTATTACTCTAGATCCCTTGAAACAAACATTATTATACAAATAATTGACATCGTTACCTACATCAGTGTTAACATTATGCAAACACTAATTAAAGTGCGTAATTACAACAGGCCATCAAACTTAGCTTAGCCTTAGATCATAAATATACAGCACAGGTCACGCTTTAGTATTCAAGTGAACTATCTCAAACAAGCACTTTAAACTTGCCAGTGACACGAGTAACTTAACTTTAACACATCAGCGTCTCAGCTCAAGGCCTCACACACAAAATTATTCATAACCCGCGCTCAAGGTATAATGAACCAATAAATAAACCATTATGATTACGAAGAAGTACTTAGCTTTCAAAATGGCTACCAAAAACCCAACGACCGACTTAAATCTCTTCCAGAAACAGATATAATTCAATTACCGCACAGAACAATAGCGCTCCTGTAGAAAATAAAACTGACCAAGACTCGATTCCGCTTTTTACACCAATAAACACATCAGGCCAAAAAATGTGAACACCCACGGACTAACCAGATTTCGAAGGAAAAACATAAGAATCTAAACAATTTTGGCTCGTATCAATATTCATGGGTATACAGAAAACCTTGGTGGTGGCCTTACACAGTGGGATTCCGACGGTGGTGCAGTCAGTTTTTCGCAAGTAATTAACCTTTTAAAAAGTTTGAAGAAGTGTCGTTGCCACGCGTTGAGCGCGCGACTACCCTAAATGGGCACCGCACTTCGGATCACCCTGCTATGCTACGGTTCTTTACAGTCCAAACTTTAACGTCCTAAATACAACCTCTTCTACAAACAATACAAGAGCTTAAATCAGTGGAATAGAGTACATTTTTGCAGTGAAAGAAAAACTTAATGATATAAATTCAATTGTAATATTGTTCACCTTTAAGCAGGCGGTAAGTTAAATGACAGTTGCAATAATAGTGATAGTCTAATTAATGTCTTCATATTTGCCGCATTATGAACTGGCTTATTAACGTGGAGTTATTGCTGTACATTATTCATTAATAGAAGTAACATTACTGATTAAAATTCTTTATAATATGGAGAGAAATCTAGATTGCGGTAAGCACGATTAATTGCATAAAACATAGCATAATAAAGTCGTCAAACACATGAATTTGAACGCAATACCCTAATAGACGTAAACAGTAAGACCACATATAAAAATGGCTTTAAAAGAGATAAATTCGAAGTTTAAATACAAAAAAGGGCCGAGCGACACGGGAGGCCGTGCTATAGATTCCTAGCGTTGCTAACACAATTTATTTGAAAATAGTGCATCATTAAGAGTAGTCGTGACTCAAAAAAACTGGCTGGTTTCACGTGAATTGATTTTAATGATTCCTAATGATAGCTGTGGAGTTCAGTGGACATTTGTGTCATGTGACATCGTCGCACGTTACGATTGATTGAAGCCTGATCTTTGACATTTGTGTAATGATCCGATATTCGGGTGGTCAATTTGAACTGAATTCGTCCCCATATGGAGCAGATTTGAATAGAGAAAATATGAACGCAGTAATTTTTGATATTCAAGTTTGTAAGGGTTAAAATATATGTTTGTTATGATCCTATACACAAAACATGTACATATGTACAACACATTTTTTCAAATGAACTATACAAAATTTATGAATATGCGTTTAAATATGAGCTTAAACTAAGATAATTATTTATTAGTAATACCCTAAATAAAATAATCAAAATTAAAAATGACGAACACCCCAACAAACACACAAACCAACAAATCGACATAACGATACAAAACGCATTTGTATTGTCAAAACAAAAATTACCCTACAATCCCGCACACATTTCGATCAACGTTGCAACAATGCATACTCGTATATCGAGCCGTTTCCAAGCGCTTGTAAATATCTTATTGTATCCAGAGCTCGTCTGTCCGTCTGTCTGTCTTGTTGATTTGCTACCCGCTCCTGTATAGTAATGAAGGTGCAATTCTCTGACAGGCCACTCGCGCCGACCTCAAATCGTACGATGATCGATTCGACGATTATAATCGTGTGTGTTTAATCGATTATATGTATCGAGGCGGTTTGCAGGCTTAATTATTGTTGACGGTTGCGATATCGAGCGATTTGCATAGCCTGTGCTGCGAGAAATTGCCTTGTAGTCTTATTTGTGGAGATTGGGATAAGGAAATGAAGTGACAAATTAATCTACGCCTTGCAATGATTTGCGTTGATTTTTATGAAGTGATAAAATACTTTTTTGTGCATTTATTTCGGAGAATAAATGTTCAATTGTTACTTTGAAGTTTGTCTGAGATTTTTGAGATGCATACATGAATTCTCTCAAAAGATTTGAGACAATTATAATTTATAAAAATAAAATCCTTAATAAGACACTGGGGAATACGTTACATTTATTCATCAATATTGATCTTAAATAAAGCTTCGTATTATTTAAAGACTGATTAAAATCAAATCAAAATCAATATATTCGCTCGGTTGCGAAAGACTCGGTTTTTTATTAACAAAAATAAATCTATGCATAAAATGAATACAGATATATTCTAACTTATCCAGTGGAACATTTCTTTTGGACAATCTGACTTTCATGACAGGAGCACGTCTGGTCTACTTATTTTTTTCTTTTGAAAATGATAAGATTTTGGCGCAAAACTCAGCGGGATCGTCACTTTGGAATTCATTGATTTTTGGTTAAATTAGAGGTTTGACATTAAAATATGCAACAATGTTAAACTCACTGGGATATAGAAGACTGGTTTAGAATTTCATAGTCTTATAGTTTTTTATTATTAACTGACTGACATTTATAGAAAAATCCACATCGATTAAACCGTAAAGACCTCACATCACTCAACTATCCGATATTTCAATTAGCCGTCATTAAGCGAACTAATTACACCGAAACAAATTGCGGCGTAACAAAACAAAAACGAGCGTAAAAGCCGTACATGTACCATCTTCAGGAGAACATCAATAATAATTGTAACCATTAAAATGGAAACTGTTACATCGTACGCAGGTCTCTCTCAAAAACGCGGCAAATAAACATTCGCAAAGGAAAACGGTAAATTTTAAATGGCCGCCGCCCGAAGGCAGATGGGTCGGTACTAAAGATCACACGGTAAATTAATCACGCTTGTTACACCGCAGATTCACAGATAAACGTACGAAAAATAACGCCTTAAGAATGAGTTATAAGTATCGTCGGCTTTTAAAAATTAACTGTTTGGCTTGTGGCTATTAAAGAGAGGATGTCTCGCGTTATCACAAATGATAATTTTCGTAATGTTCGGCGCGGTGTAATGGGCGGTTGGTCGGTGTGAATCGCGGACGCGCGATGAATGTTGGTAGATGTGAAACTGAAATATTGGATAACAGATTAAGGGATTTTTTTTGTTGCGAATTGCATGCATATTGTTGAAGCTTACGTTGGATGGTCATTTCTATAGGTATTTATATTCGATCATTCATGATAATTCTTTCCTATGTGTTTATCTATTTAAACTACAAGATTTGATTGAAAACTTAGACACTTTAGATCAGTTTGTGTGAAGATACCTTGACCTTAAATATTCTTCAGGGATCGGGTTTGTTATACAGTTGAATCCAGGCTTACCTGCAACAAAAATAAATATAACATTAATTACTTATGTATACAATAGGTAATTTATCAATAGGTAATAGGTAATTAGGTACGATGAGTTCAAATGAAAGAAAATGAACCTTAAACTACAGCAATAAAGTTTATCTAACCACGGCACACTAATAAAGTTCACTCGAACAAAAGATATCAACGAACATAACCAAACAATATCAAAACCCAAAATACAACTTTAAAACAATGTAATATTTATAACATTTGCGATTCATCTTTTGGAAAAAAAATCTTAAGTCAAAAAAAATTTAGGAGGTCCCTAATTGAGCAGTGCGAATAATGACATATTTATGTTAGGGGTACAAAAAGGGGTTATTAATAAATTGTTATTGAACTAGCGAATAACACGGTGCTATAAGGGCCGGCGCCTGGGCCCGTGTATAGCGCAAAAACTTATATCATAAATGCACCTTAGATGCGATGGCTTTCAGAATGTCTGCCCAGTATATGAAACATTTTCGGATGCTTTTAACAATTAATTTTGATTTAGTTTTGGATTCTAAAGATTTGACATTTGTGACAAAATCACTTACAACCTCAAAATGAGTGAAGTAAGCTCAAGCAAATAACATTGAAGCAAATCAACAGTTATCTCACTTATGAACTTATGTTATTGTATACTTATATAAGTGTTATATACATTGCATTCATGACTACAAACTGTGCAATAAATTAGAAATTTGGAATTAGGAAAACTTTCAGTCTACGTCTTACAAATGCACCATATTAATGCATTCAAAATGTATCTCAAAAACATACATGTACTACAAACAGAACGAAGCGCCAAAAGATATAACAAGTATCATTTGGCGTCCACAAAAAACCAAATATGATTCAACCGACATACCAGAATTGTATATTTGTATAATGATCTATACAGACGACGCATAGAAGAATTTATATGTATACAAATGTATAGCAAAGTATAGTTTTTGCGTCGGAAGCATCTGATTGTATATTTTTGTGTTTATTATACCGCTTAATGTGACAGAGTGAATGTATTTCAGTTTATTTTTGTACTTATTTGTGAACGAATTGAATGGGCTTCGTATTTTATTGGATGTTGCATATACTATGTGGTTATAAGTTATTGTAGTAGATTTCGTTTGGAAGAGTCCTAAATTGTAATATTTCTTGGTTTTTTTGAATGTGTTTTTGTGATTATTTACCTAGTAGAGTAGAAATCATGTCACTTTGGCAAGGCTTAGGATAATTGTATTGATGTGCTTGCTATTTTCAATTGAAGTAATATTCATTTAAATTGTGGAATTAACTTGTGAATAATTGGTGGATTGTTTTCTGCTAAAATTCGGTTTGATTTTCACATAGATATGAAAGGTAAACAATACAGAATAATCTACAAGTACGTAAGTGTGGGCGTAGGATCGCAAGACTGATATTTTTTTAAATTACGATGCTCTCATAATTACGACGGTAAAATTCTCAAGAAAAATAATGATGATTACTTTGTACATTTCACGAACAGTTAATAGGTAGTGTACCCAATCCTTCGGTAAACGAAATATTTATCTACTCTCAAAGTTATAAATTTATTTAAGTATCGTATAAAATACCCTTTTTGCGATTCCAATTCAATACAATTCGTATTGAAATACAATAAACAATAGTTAATTGTTGTTCGGAGTTGACAAGAAACACAAAGGTATGGGGTTCGATGCTTCGGCGATGCACTTTTGTGATAATGTCCTCTGGGCATGAGTTTTATGATTGATGATCGATATTAAATATTCGAATTAATACGTGAATCGATTCGGTTCGATAAATTATTTATTTTTGAGTGAATGGAGGGCTTTTAAAATGTTTGATGTGGTCCGATATCATTTTTGTGAGAACATTTCTGGGATTTAGGCCAAAGATAATTTGAGACTAGGATATCGACCTGGTTTCGATCAAATAATATATTTTATTATGTTTTCTCATGCCTTATCAAAAAATCCCTGTTATTTATTAAACCTAACTGTAGTCTGAATTTACTTGTATTTATAGAAGAGGGCGTTACCGGTCATAGGATTGATCATAAATAAAGCACAGTAATAATATTTTATGACTGCGGATAAATCTACGGATGCAATTATTTTTAATGCTGCCATGTAGTCAATATTACAGAGTACAATTAAACCGGATTTCTAGTATTTAATTATGATTATTATTTTAACATCATATTTCAATTACAAACATAGGTACGTAATATTGAAGGTTAGTTTTATTTTATAATACAGACGGAAAAAGCAATAAAAAACAAATAGCTTTTAGTTATTTCAATATTTTTATTTCCACAAAAAGCCAGTAACTATCTCCCACACATTTAATATTTAACAGGAAAATCACGTACAACAAACGGACAAACCAAAAACCTATTATATTATTAAAGATTCTTCATCTATAAGCGCCAGCAAAAATCGTATCCAGTCTGTCATAATAATATTTTGATGTCCCAAGTTCTCCAAAAATTCTTTATTTGCGATTTTGTTATGATAACCTTCCTATTTGCTTTGAATTTTAATGTTTCTTATATTTTGCTTTTCTACTTTTTCTTGTTTTACGGCAGCCATCTTGGTTTCCGTAACGACTCTTTGGTTATGTTCTTATTTGAATTTGGAATAGATGAAATATGAGGTTACGTTTTTCCGTGAAGGATTTAATAGAAAAAATATGGAGAAAATATTTCAAGGAATTCCTGTTTTTATTTTATTTTGAAACAAGACAGTTTCAGGAAAAAATAGTAAGTACCTAATTTCAGTTAGGTATACAGTCAAGTTTTTTTAATCTTATTCACTACACTACATTACCAAAATATCTTTCTATTATATCAAAATATCAGTCAAAACTAAAAGCTTTACCCCTAAATAATCCCATAGAACATTTTTCTTCAACCTCCGAAGCACACATGACAAGATTCTCGAGGCAGCCAATAAAAATGGTGACCACGAAGTCCACATATCAGACAATAGTCCTCAAATACGGGAGCTGTGACCTTTGCGAGCGTATCGTATCGCATCATCTCTGCTACCGACTTCACCTCTCGACCTGTGAGGTGGCCATGTGTTTGGGTAAACGGGGGATTGGTTTGAAGTGAATTCTGTGGTGATAATGTGGTAAGTTTAGTATAACAGTATGGTAAAAATAATAATATATTTGATAGCTTTTGATTTGGCGCAAAAACTGCTCATTTAGTATTTCTGCCATCAAGGGAACGCTAATAAGTTTTAGTTGTGTGTGAGGGTTATTACAGGTACGTCAAACTCTGAAGCTGTATTTCTCAAAGAATAGAAATGTGTTGTTCCATTTACTTTTCAAAAAATCCGACTCACTTTTAATATATAAAAAGACAATTATTATACCTACATAAAGCAGCTCCACAACAAAGCTTTATAAAACTATTACAGAAGTCTCAAATTAACTAGTTACAAACGAAAAAAAATCATGGTCACCCTACAACCTAGCTCTTGTTTTTCGAATGCCAGCTTTTGTGTCCTGCAGAGCAAAGCGCAGTCATAAACATAGGATCAAATGTCCCACAGTCACATTCGCAATACTCTCTCTCCATTGCCCGTTTTTCATTGCTCTATTTTGAAACTTTCCTTGTAAAATTGCCAATGGATGTCAAACTGAGATATTTGCTCAATAAAGTGGGTGCAGTCGTATTTTTTCGTGTCCTGTCATGGTTGTTTCTGTATGCACTTGTTACTAGCGTTTGGAAGTTGTTCCCTAGAGTTATGAGCTGAGAAATTGTAATTTTGTCTTGTATTTAGATTGTTATTTCAGTTGATGCTGTTAGGTGTGTTATTAATTTAAAATTCTGTAATTATTTCTTTAATTAGGTTTACAAGAAGGTGTCTACGGGGCAGTGAGCAAACCTTGAATTCTGTTTTACTTTATTATTTTGTTATCAACAAAGTATCATTCAATTCAGTCTGCCCAGCCGCGCATTACCAACCCCTATTAAAGCATTAAACCAATGAATCATAGCGGACGTCACCGAAACATATTGATTTATATCACCGTATACAATATGATGATTTTTTCTCAGTTTTATACAGAATTCAATCATAACCAAACCTCGGGTAACACATCATCCTGTCTCATTAAGACGTTATTTGGAAACTAAAAAACTTATGAGGGAAAGCTTCATTGTGCTGTCTGAGACGCTATAGGTTTTTTTTTTCATAATAATTTATGTTACGTGAGGAAATATCGTATGTTGTAAATACGCGACAGTTATGAGTTACGGGGAAGTCGATAAAAATGATTTTAATTGAATTAAATTGTATTGTGATGTTATGAACTATTGAGAGATGGACAATATCAATTATACGGGAAAATGTTTTTGTTGTTACATTGCGTATTCTGGACAGAATTGACTGAAAGTTTTTGCTTTTGAATCATTGAGTATATTTCTGCAGAGTTTTTTTTTACGTTTATTTAAATTGGATTGTCGACGTTAAACCTTGGATCATTACAAAAACAAGTCGATTTACAGATGAAAATCGTTCTATATATTCTGAAAGAAACTTAAACTGAAGTTTTTCTTCGATAACGAAATACTATGTCAAACTATATTAAGTATATCGCAAATTAATCGATTAATATGTAGGTTTGGAAAGCCTGCTGTGACGTATTGTATGTTTTCATCAAGCTTTCATGATAGCCGACACAAAAAATGTTAATTACACATACATTTTCATCCAATGTTCGCACGTTGGTACAATACAGAAGTTACAAATTAGACGTGCGTAAGTTTCTTCATACACATAGGTAACTGATAGATGGGAAACCCATAAAAAACTATTTTTGAAAAATTAATATTGTTCACAGACCCTCAAAAGACTCATTCATTTTGCTGTCTATAAACAAATATTCATTATAAGCAATTGTATTTGATGAATCCAGATCTATTCAACCAATCGTTCTTCACCACGGTACTGTAAATAAAAAATATTTAATTTTGTATTTTTTTCTTTGATATCAGCGATTTGTTGGCTCTATGTTTAGACTTCTGATGTAACTTTTACATCGTGTCGGACTGTAGTTCGAAAGTTAAGGCGCATGACAGATTCACCGGACATTTCGAACACATCTTGTGTGGTCTCGTCCTACTCATTTCACCGCAAAAACCTACCGATTCGCTTTTTATAAAACAAAGTTACAGCTGCATTTACCCGTAAAGATTTAACATTCAATATGGACCTTACTGCATCGCGTTACGTAACCTTATGAGGTAGGAAATAAGTTTGCGAAAAAAAGCATCCAAATAATTGGCTTAGGACCTGTCAAAGCGAAATGATTTCGTCGCGACGACCGATATCTCCAATTAATTGTACGAAATAAAAGGATTTTGTGCAAATAAATTTCCGTTTTTTTTTGTTTGTCGACCTCCCTGGTCGATCTCAGTGGGGGTGAAGCGGTGACGACAAATGGAGAACTCTCGTATTGTTTAATCAATTTTCGATGAATAAACAACAAGTTATAAGCGATTTTAGCCGCTTTTTGTACGGAAATTGGATAAAAGTTTGGACGTTTTAGGGAAACCTTTGGTGGTCCCCGTAATCCATTCACCGAGTTTCACGTTAACTTTTTAGCGGAAAATTATACTGTTTACCTGTTTATTCATGTAAAAGGTTCTATTTTAAAAGTGCATTCAATAGAACGATTACGTTACGGACCCGATTTATAAATAAGTTTGTTCTAAGCCCAGTAGCATTATTTCACTACTCAATAGTTGCAGAATATAATCTGAACTACTACGATAAAAATGCACCCAAAAACCTAGCACTTAAAAATGCAGCAGAAATAAAAAAAATACCACAGAGCTCGTTCCTAAAAGCCTTTAACATTACTGAATCATTTTAATGAACTCCAAGACCTTCTTCAATATTAGCACTACCAACCACTTCAACTTTTCTTTCTTTCCTCAAAAGAATTTTCAGTTTTTCTCATCAAAATAAATAAAGAAATCTTCCTTGCACTTGCTTTATAATCGGATTTATTAAATCGCGAACAAAGTTTTTGCTGCAAACACCGAACTCATTTAAGAGACGGGAAACTTAACTTTATTTGTACTTAAGTTTATTTATTGTGAATGTAGGTTTAAGTACTTGTTTAATATTTGTTAGTCTGTGGCCCGTTTGTTATAAAACTCTCGTTATGACGGCGAAGATTTATATAACAAAGATCTTAGGAACTAGTGAACTTGCTTTAAAATAAAGCGATTGTAAAGTTTTTTAGCCGACTTTCTTTTAGACTTTGTTTTTTTTTTTGCCAACTGAGGGGATATTATGACGACACTACGCTATACGATTCCATGGCTGAGTATTCAAACTGCTGGTTCAATTGGAATCAGATTTTCGTTTTAGAAACATAAAAGTTTTGTATAAAAGATCGAAAACGGACTGGTATTTCTTTGCTACCAACGACATGAAGATCTTACTTTCAATCACAAATGCCTTGCTATCATATTAGAGCAAACACTATAAACATTATACAAAATTAATAGTAATTTACCACATAATGACGTACTCTATAAGGCTGTCTACAAACGAACCAGCTGGGTCAGAGAAGCACGCACTGGTGCCTATTAACTGCCTATTTAAGGAAGATAGTTTGTAGGTGATAAATGGCCCTAATAACTGTATTTTCTTTTTAAAGATAAATAGTCACGCCATATACCGTTACTTTGTCAGGATAAATGAGATTGATTGAATTTTTTCGTTTGTTGAAATATAGGTAGGGTGAAAATTGCAGTGAGTTATGAGCTCGGTTCTAAATAGTGTCATTAAAATTTATTGCAAATGTCACTTGCTCTACTGATTGGAGTCACGCATAGTGGAGTATTTTATGAATAGCAATTCCTTTGAACTCTTTTAGTGAAGGTTTTGTTAGATTACTTTGCGCAATTCATAACTTGTAGTCCGGTACTACGCATTAAAGTAAATGTTAGTATAAATCTGTCTCAAACTCTTGCATTTTGAAGAATTAACTACTAAGAATAAAGCACCTATCACAATGCACAGTCTTGCACACAATGGCTCTGCAATTCAGATTTTCTCTTAAATATTTATATCCGTAAATACTCTAAAACTTATGCCTTTCTTCCCACTAAAAACCGAACATACCGGCATCGGAATTAAACTCTTAAACCATTGAATTATACGTTAACACGCGCTAATGAAACCATTGGTACTCAGCTCAGTCGCTCGACAAACGCTTCACAAAAGATATTCAAGAAAAATAGATAATTTAATTCAGGGGGTTACCACAAAATGGCCCAAAAATGCCTGAGGAGCAAGTCTAACAAGCGAAACACAGGTTTACAATATGCACAAAAACTGCACAGCAAATGTCCCGAACACGGTTCTAACACGATCCTGGGCATGTCCCGGGTTTTTGTAGACTTGTTCAAACTTGTCCGATTATGCATGAATCCGAAATGATGGGCCGATGCCGCGATTCTCGAAACGGGAGCGGAAAGAAAATCGATTTATTTCGATAAAAATCGAGTGAATTCATTTTTGGAGGAATCTCGAGTCTTTGGGAATGAATGAGTGCAACAATGGTGGAAAAGGTATGCTTGGAAAAAGTTTTCGATTAATCCTTCGTAATACTAATGCACTTTGGAGAATAAATCGTTTCGTTTTTTAAGATTGTGAAATGTCGAAAAATACATTTTCTTTTTTCAAGAAACCTTGAATTTGTCCACAATGCACACACGTTTAAGTAAAAGATATATTATATTCAAACTGCTTTCAGGTTATTATGATCTTATATGCCCCTTGTATAGGACTATGTTCATCCTATTTCGCACAAATATCGAGTAATACACAAATAGGGACCTATAAACTGAATTAATACAATCCGAACTTCGGACACGGGTCGGCTACGAACCGTGTACACTTCCCAAAACTTTGTATAATGTGATGTTCTTAAATGTCGTTTTTGCGACTTCCATTTGACAATACCTGTATTATGCGTTTTAATTCTCATGTTTGGTCATTCATTTGTTATTTGCTTTGCTTTTGAATCTGTCGTATTGTGTTATACTGCGCTACTTTCCTTGTACGAATCGGTTTGGATGTTGGAATAACTGTTATTTTTAAGAGTAAGTTAGTTATTTATTTCTTAATTTTTTACCTCAATGTTATGTAAAATTATTGATGAAATAAGTGTTTATTAGATTGAATTCTTGTTGGCAAAGCAATATTTTTCGCTAATAGAAAGTTGCCCAAACTTGATCATTTAGTTAGAGGAAGTAAAAGTCCTGACTGGATTTCCATAGGGGAATCCGCGGAAGGATCATTAACGTGTAACCTAGATCACATTTTGATAGCACCCAAATATTTCTTTCCCCTACATACCACAATTTGGCAAAATAATCAAAACAAAGTACAACTACACATAGATAATCCAACCATCATTTAAATATTAATAACTGAAACAAAATCAATAGAACCAACAGTGGCTACACATAAAACAAATAAAATGATCGCAACTGATTGCGTATCGCGCCATGTTAAAACCATTCATTAGTTGCCAACTAATATGATGGAAAGATGACCGATGTTCCGGTTACAATGCGTTTGGGTTTTAGAGGATTTGTCCTGATTTTGGTGTGGGAGGATTTTTGAGAAAGCTTTTGATGGGTTGTGTTGCAAAGCTGTAGTTGGGCTATAATTTATAATATTTTTAAATAATGTTTGGTTAGATACAAAAAAAATGGTTTAGGTAACAGTTTTTATGGAATAAGCTCATGTTTTACTGGGCTCTATAACCACAGTTGTGCACTTTTTTCTTATGGTATTCTTCACTATTAATGGTTTTATTTCAAAGTTAATTACTTTATTAGTATAAAAAATATATATATTTTTAGTGTAAGTATACCAAAAATACATTCCCTTATTTTTTGTATATGTGTATGTACACTATGTACAGTGTGTATAGTTTATGTGTTTCTAATAAGTGAATATTCATTGTTTTTTACATTTGATTCATAAGACGTAAAAATTGTTTTAAAATAATTTTGATTTACTTTGCATAAAATCCTGACGTCTCAATTAGGCGAAGTACTTTAAAATTTTCTAATTTGTCTCTAACTACCCATAAACCATGGTCACCCACTCCTACAAGTTAGTCGTCTCATTATAATAATTTCACACGTCCTGCTCACCCGGCTGCACAGATAGCAATTACGATGAAAGCTGCTCGTAATCCAATAGCCGTGTTTTTGTTTGCTTCTGATCTTAACCTGTTAAGTGCCTGTCACTTTTTTTTAAGGAAAATATCTCTATTTGAAGCTTTTGTTACATTACATTTCAAACCTGTGTCTAGATATAAGTCACCCAAAGAACTGTATAACCTTTGCGACAATAAAGATTATTTATTTATTTGTTGATAAAGAGGCGCTTTTGGCTGGTGAAGTAACAACTGCGCTGTTTATATGCGGAGGATAAGCAAGGACTGTGGATGGTGGGTGACCACTTTTCTCCGTGTTCCGGAAGGCACGTTAAATTAGTGCGTCTAACTGGCACGGTTCTATCACTGTCTGGTGATAGACGGGCGAGCCGATCGACAACGTGGTCATAATAAAATGAGTCTGTTTTATTACCCTTTGGATACGGCACTCAAAAAGCCCCCTTATTAAGGTCATATTAATAGCGTGCAATGATACCTACAATGATCGTTGCCTTAGTAACCCATTTCCTAATTCAATAAAATACACATTTAATATTATTATCCAGTAACTTCTGCGGTTAAATAATGTATTAATATTATCCTTGTAATATATTTTAATTTAATAAGACCCCGTTTAAGTTCATTTAATTTGACTGATAACACCGAATAATTGTATATTACTAAGTAATTGATTAAATAACTTGTCCTATATATGCATTAGAAACCGCAAATTAAGATTAATTCACAAATGCATGTTCCACGAATTTATTAAGTCACGTAAATTAGTTGTAGTGAGGTACCGTGTCTTTTAAAGTATCTAAAATATTGTTGCCAACTCTGTATGCAACGGAAAACTTTTGCAAAAAACATGTTAAGTATATTCTTCTACTTAGAAACTACATATGTATCAAAATTCCACCTTCCAGCTCTAAATGTAAAGCCAATGGCTGGCAAAAACCACTAAATCGGTGTAAATAAAGATATTCACTCCATAAACCCTTATCTAGGCTTCATAACATAAAACTGGTGTAAGAAAACAATATACAGAATAAAACTAGATATCTTTTTATCAATGAACATACCTAGGCATACAAATTGATAATATACAATATAGATACGGTAGACAGAGATGACGATATTGAAATCACAAGCGATAGGGCGAGAAACAAAATAGAAGTAAAATGTAACCTCAATCTTATTGTGGCCTTTTAAGGACTGGACAGAAATGATTTTATTCTAACACTTTTCAAACTAATTTAATATCTAAGCTTCAGTTTATAAGGTTGAAAATCGTCTGTGTAATTTAGAATCGTACCGTGTGCACCAACGCTGAT
Organism: Helicoverpa armigera; assembly: GCF_030705265.1. Taxonomy (NCBI): domain Eukaryota; kingdom Metazoa; phylum Arthropoda; class Insecta; order Lepidoptera; family Noctuidae; genus Helicoverpa; species Helicoverpa armigera. The sequence goes on from NC_087126.1 coordinate 1,494,977, forward strand.
TATGACAAGTAAATTATAGTAATAAAGCGGTATCAAATGGTTTAAATGTGTTTTTAAGGTTTTAAACTGAGTTGAGATATAATGATGTCTTTATGTATTGATAGAGATCGGTGTGAAATTTGACGATTATATTCTTGTTGATGAATGTTTGTTTAGGAACACGTGACTGTGGTACCTACAATTCAAGCAGAGAGTAAGTGCGAGTCTCGAGATTGGAAACATTATTTTCGCCTGGCACATAGGTGATTGGGCAAGTTTTAGTAATAGAGAGTGAGTTGACTCTGTACTTTCCTTAACTTTTTTTAAAATTTTGTTTCAATTTAGAGTCATAAGCTTAAATTCTACTATAAATAATGACAGTCTAGGAAAGGATTCCATTGAAAACCGTGACATCGTTGTTTATTAAAAGAACTACAATTTTAGCTATAGGTATTGGTCATGGTTTGACGCATTCATTTGATAATTACAATCCCACATTTTTTGTACTGTAGGTTTAAAAATGAAGATTTTATTCTGAGTTAGGCTTTGCGGGTACAAACAAAGGTTAAAAAAATAAAAATAATTAGCTATTATTATAATCAATTTCTATCTAATTGAATAATAAACTTGATTAAGCACTACTTTACACCCATTTTGTCACCAAGTCAACTGTATGCTTATTTGAATAATTAATAACTGTGTGGGCTTCAAATCACCTTGTTTACCAGTCATTGGTACAGAGCAGTAATAAAATATATATTTATTTGGGTTACCAACATCTAGGATTGCGTTGTTAATCATTATTTAATCGCCTTGTAATTGTGCTCTTTTAGGACTAGTAAGCTTTTTATTGCACACTTTAAATTATCACGTTAAAATTATTTGGGTTAACTAATATTTAATTACTTAGAAATGTCTCAAATACACTCTTTGCTAATGTTTTATGGTAGTAGAATTAATATTTTTTTTTATTTGCTGTCTTTCAGGTACAAAAATAAGTCTGTAATTCATTAATGACGACCTCTATGGCGCAATGGTCACCATGCCGGACTGCCGGACCTGAGGTCCCGGGTTCGATTCCCGGCTCGGTCGACATTTGTGTGATGAGCAAGCTTGTTAGCCGTGGTCTGGGTGTTACAATATGTATACACATAACACATTATGGGTGCTAACACAACTGATAAACTACATATATACATATTTATAAATTAATAACTTACCATGGGGCTAACCGACCGTGTGTGAAAAGGTGTCACGATATTATAAAAAACGATATTATAAAACGATTAAGTTATTTAAATGAAAATAGTTATTTGTTTCACACAATTAAGGCTATGTTTACTATTCCAAACAAAACAAACATTATCAATACAAATCAGTTTTATTCCCAGAATCAGCCGTCAATAAAGTCCAACCCACTATCACTTTCACACCACTTTTACTACAAACTATTCTCCGAAATTTTCATACGTTAAATCGAAGCCATAAAACAATGAATTTCCTAGAAGTTTATATGATAACAATATATAAAGGCCTTGGCTCTATGACTAATGTTGTATAGCTAATGTTTTACTAGTAGTTTGTCATGGGGATCACGTTTCGCATACAAAGTGTTAAACAATGACATTTATGTTGCATTATCTACTAATCAATGGTGCTTGCATATTAAGTTTCGGTATGACGTCTGTGGTAGTGCTCTGTGGTTGTTAATAGCGGGTTGAGTAATGATGGCTTAATTTTTTGGCTATGTAAAAGGTAGCACACGCATACAACTTGGGGTAATTCACCCCATAGTAATGATGGTAATAAGTACTTATTGTCATTTGGCTACGAAATATAACGCGATTTCTCTAAATGAGGAATATGTTTAAGGGTTTACTCTTGGTTCATACACGGTCATAATGAATCAAGCTTTATTTTTTTCTTCCTTTGACTGGAGACATGACACATCAATAGTCAAACAACGTGACGTCAGTGAGTAGGCATAGAATAGCAATACGATTGAATATTAATTACTTCCGTGCCGATTATTCGGTGATAAGAAAACAATACCTGCTTTATTTTGGCAAACAAATACTGGCCTCATTGACCAGGTATATATTGATTTATTCGATTTTATAGTATTCTTCCAAAAATGAGCTGGAAATTTGCACTTTTAAAGGGTAATTCTACAAAAGACAGTCCCCAAAATGACCGCCTCGTATGTGTTTCAATGCTTCGTATGTATTTCCTCTGAGAAGATGAAATGCTGATGTAAATCCAGCCCTTACCCAACAATCATAATTTTGTATTATAAACCAAAATATTAAGGATGTTACTTCAATAATAATAACAAAATGACATAAGCTTATTTACCGTAAACCGTCGCAATCCAGCCGTCAAGATCAGCAGTTCAGCTGCACTTAAACTCATTTGACGCGCAATAAATCCGACAGTCCCAGATATTTTAATAAACAATTAAATGCATATCTCACGTGCCTATACCGAACAGGAAGCCATTTTGAATATTTCCCCAAATAAAATAATTGACGGCGGCAATATTAAAGGTAAATAAACTTTACAAACTATGTGTTTTATTGTTTTAATTACATAATTACTTCATCAAGGTGATAAATAAAGGGTGAGGTGGAACAATGCGGGTGGAAGTCGCATGTAGTTAGTCTCTTATGATTTTTAATTTTACTTCTTTTGTTTTAATCTCGGTTTATTATAATGAGGTTGAAAAGGATTACTTTTCGAACCTTGATATTCCTTCATGTGTATGAAAATTGTCTCAATCTTTGTTCATCAATTTTTTTTTCTTACCATTACTAGATCATTTGTTTTTGAAGTAGGATTTTTTTTAAACCCAGGCTTATGCCTTCTGGAGCCTTTTGTGTACCATGGCTCTCTCTCTCTCTCTCTCTTTCAAACAATCCTGCAGCCCTGACCTGACAGCCTTCGAGCATAACCAAACCTAAAATTTAACTCTGTTTCACTTTTACTAGACAAGAGAACTAGGCTGTAAGCCTACTAAAACCACAAATATAATGAAGGCCTTTGTAAAAAGTATAAACTATCTAATAAATCAGTAACATCATGCAATATTATAACAACAACTCATAACATAAATTATTTTCTTTAAGACCTGAAAAATTATAATGTATTATGTAGAAAAGACGAAAGGAAATACTTTAATGCGATCGTTCGTCATTTTAATATGAGTTGGGAAGTTCTCTTTGAAATATGAGTTAAGTTTATATGCGTTTTTCTGTAGTCGAGTCGTATGGGACTGAAAAATCTTTATGTATGTGTAATAAAAGACATTATAACATCATGTAGTCTTAATACTGTTTTATGAGCGGTAAATTAAAGATTGCAAGTTATACCTACCCTGTTTGTGCATATTATTATGTAGATTGTAGGTACATATATTTATTTTTCTAATTATAACAGCATCTTATAAATGCGAACTGCAAAATGCGAATTCAAATAGCGAACATACTTGTTTTTCTGCAATAGGTAAATAACTGCTTATTTTGGTTTATGATTATAACATCGATTTATGAATGGTTTTTAAAAATCAATCAATAGGCACCAAGTTAGACAAGCAATATTTATAAAACTACATCTTGCAACATTTTGTTAAGTAGATCAGTTAAAATGTTAATTTCCTCCTTTTTTATCTCAACCGACTTTTCACTTAATTACCCTTTAAGTGTTAAAGTATTCGTTAAACTATCATCTTTACTTAGCAATTCAAAGCCAGACCGCCAAATAACACCCTATTAGCTAAACTTAAAAATAAAATGTCGCGAATTAATTGTACTCAATTAAAAAGCTTAATTTACGCGTAAAAACTGGAGCAAAATACTTTTTACTTGTGTGACACTTTTTAATCGGAAAAGCGGTGCCATAGTTGACAGGTACCCCGCTGGTGCAGGTACCAATTATACAGGATGTTACGGACATTTGTCGCATAGTAATACACAGGGTGCTCTATATACAAATGTCAATAAATCCTCATTTAGACAACAATGACACCGCGACACAAATGTCAGTGTTTTTAATCATTAGCAGTTTTCTTGGATATACAGATGAGGACTAATTGCTTTGTTTATCAGTTTATAGACTGGTGTAATTAATGTGATATGCTAATGATGGTGTCTGCCTTCATTGTATGTTGTGTACCGTGGATTCACTTGCCCTTTATTCTTGAACAACACGAATAAATCATGTGGCATGTGGTATTCATAATATTGTATTCGCTTTTAATATATGTATATTTACTGAAATATCAGTTAAATAGATTCAGCTGTTTTGAAGAAAGAGTGACTTTTAACACACAGACAGATATATTCGTTTTAGTAGGGAATCTTCAGTATTTGTTAGACTTCTTGTAGATTACATACATGGTATAATTAGAATGTCTTACTGGGCGCACAAATAAAACAATAATAATTACACTAAAATGTATTTGTCTCAGTAATAGCTCATTGCTTTTTAAGTTCGTAATAACTTCTTCCTAAAACAGAGAATGGAATCGAAATTCGATCAGAACAGTTAGAATAGAAGCCGACCCCAACATAGTTGGCAAAAGGCTAGGCAGATGATGACTCCAAAGCGAATATTTTGCAGTTTCTCATTTGGGTCATGAAGACATCCGATCCATGCAAATGAAAAAATCAATTACCAATAATTAGTCAACCTGTTCCCTCGAATTAATTAAATTTCACTTTAATAAAAGTCTTATGTAAGATTTTATGTTAATTTTGACTGTTAACCCGTTGGCAGCCGGCGGGGGGTAGATTGGACCCCTGATGTAAATTCCTGTGTGATGGGAACGGGTTAACAATAAGTTTTGAACATGACACCTGCCTTGTATGATTGTCTGCCATTTTGGCGCCCAATTATGTTTGCAGCGTGAAATTGGCTAAAGCTCTTTCTAATTTGATAAGAAACATTAATAAGGAGAAAAAATACCATATTATAAAACTAACCCATTTTGTGAAATACTAGGATAGGTAAAAATACGAGATAAAACAATAACAAAAACAGAACTCAATAGATATCGTCAATTTCTTTAATAAACTATGCATTTTTCTTATGGAATGCAGCTTTAGCCCATAAGCAAAAATCACTCTAATTTATTACAAAAAAATATAAGATATTAATGAAAAATAAATAAATAACGCTCAATTCTTCAAAAACCGTCTACCAAAACATTTCTCGGGTTTCTGTCTACCTGGCTTAATACCACGAAAATCACAACAGGTTACAAAGTTACCTAATCACAATTCAATAGGTGTTATATTCAAATTGCACATTTGCGACAGAGACAATGTGAGTGAACTTTTTAAATGCGATATTTGGCCAGTGTTAATCTTTGGTTCAACGTCATTTCCGTACGCGGACATTCGCTTCGGAAGTCATAGATGGCTCATGGTGAGAATACTGATCCTTTTTTTTCGAAGGAGGTTTAATACCACTTTGTAGCTTTCTTTTTTTTTTAAACTTGTAATAGTTGAATCATAGTTTGCATTTTTTTTTGAGACATAAAGATGATGAAGCAATAATATAATTATAGAAAATAACTTTATAGTTGTACATTATTATTCCATAGGTTAAACTGTAGGTCCCGGCTGTCATTGAACATCCTTGGCAGTCGTTACGGGTAGTCAGAAGCCAGTAATTCTGACCAGTCTAACCAAGGGGTATAGGGTTGCCCGGGTAAATGGGTTGAGGAGGTCAGATAGGCAGTCGCTTGTAAAGCACTGGTACTCAGCTGAATCCGGTTAGACTGGAAGCCGACCCCAACATGATTGGGAAAAGGCTCGGAGGAGGAGGTATTATTATTCCATAGCAAATTGACGTTTTGAAAAGCGATAGCATAAAATTCCAGTCAAATGACGTCAATAAGCATGCGAATGGTATTTCAGATAAGAACAAGAGGGTCAAAATTAGACTAAAATTTAATATACATATAAAAGGAAATATGAGTAATTGCAACTTTACAACTGTAACTAAGCTAATTGATAACTTAACCAGTTTTTTGCCATTTGAACCGGAATTTCCTCAGTAGAGTTATAGTCTTAATTATTCTTAGCTAATTAAAATTATTATAAAATAGGGGATTTGCGTAAGTTTAGAGTTTTCCTTGTAGGTACATACGTCAAGTTTAAGATAAGGAAATTAGGTAACGTAATATTCTAACGCGTGTATGATGATGTAATTACAAAACCACTGAGTAATTCTCTTATTCTGTATATTACTCTTTAGTTTATAATGGGACAGTACCTACAGTCATTATTGCTTAGCCTTTTCCCAAACAATACTGGGTCGGCTTCAAGTCGTACTGAGAACTAGCATTTGGACACAGAGAAACTGCCTACAGGATCATCGTAGATTGTCCCTTTCTTCTAAAATCATCCACATTCAAGCTTAGATATTACAATTAAATTAATATGGTTGTATCTTTTTTACGCTATTTTAAATGCTATACTAACATCTTTGAGCTGCATAGCAGGAAGTAGGGACAAAATTTGAGTACAGATTAAGCGGAAAAGTCCGTAGGTATTAGATTTTTCTTTATCAATAGTTAAGTATAATTAAATTTTTATTTAAATATGAAATTTCCTTACTCACTATTATAGCTATCGATGAGGAATGTGGGTTTTTCAATAGTTTAGAAAATGTCCGTCGATGGATTTCTAATTAGCTTTATATTACCAAATTCAGTTTACCGCAAATATTTTACCTCAATTTTAACGGCCACAATTGATTGCGAAAATTAATATAATTTAAACTAGTGTTGATATATTAGGAAGGAACCGGAGGACTTGATCAGCAAAACTAGTTAATGTAGGTACTATTCAATACCCATAACTATAGAGAAAAAACCAAAAGTTATCAAGTAATTCCATATTATGAGAAATTTATTTTTTTTACTTTTTGACGCTAAAAAGGCCGAAGAAATTGAGATGAAAGGCATGGAAATAGGTGGTACCCTGTAGAAAAATCTAGTTATCTTAGAAGAATCAGTACATAACGAAATTTTAAACTACAAAAGTTGTCTCCATAATGTCTTCACGACTTCATATTTTTGCTAAGAACAAAAGTTAAAAAAAGAGATGACAACCAAACGGGCCTTCAGTGAGTCAAGCCTGTCACGTGAAACAAAATAATGCAAATAACGTTTTTGCACCTAGAAAACAAATAGAACTAGACTTTTGTTGCACTGGTTGTATCCCGTTCTCGAATTGTGGTTCACCAGCTTATAAAATTCTTAGGTTTCTTCCTTAGATTTTCTAAGTATTTTTAAAGGAAGAATTCTTGCGGACTTAAATGAGGCTTGCAGTGAGTCAAGTCATTCGATATTTACTATTTGTCTCCAGATAGAGTTGGGTACGAACTCACATTTCTTGGTATTTACATATATTTTTGAAAGGCATGACTAATACAGTTTGATTCGAAACTTTACAATTTCCTGACAATTGGATACTTTTCAAACGACCGGTCGATTTATTGTCACGTTGTGTACGGAAGTGTGATCCTATGGTTATAATATCAATAAGTCCACCTGGATAATATGTGATTTCAAAGCACAAAGTTGTCAAAAGTGCAGACACCTTTACTTCCTCGTTGCCAATGTACACAGCATACAAAATCACACCGGACGTCTTGTGTGAACTTTCCAAAAGACAAACTTAAAATTACACTTCAGAAAATTGTCTTGACAGCGATTTTCAACTCTAAAGTCCAACAAATAAGGGTTATTTATTTGGAGTATCTTGTTTGAGAGGTGAAATTTTAAAGTTGTTTTGTAACTTTTTCATGTAAAGGAAGCAGTGGGTATACATTGATGACATAATAGTTTTAGATACGTGTCCTACATTCAGAATGGAATAATTCGGTACATGTAATAGATACGTACGGTTATAGCATAGATATAAGTTAGTTTAGACAATGGAAGAAGTCTGCAAAATATTATTTTACGAGTCGGCAACTTTTAAGTTAAGAATAGCTATGGAATATGCATTATATACTGTGATTCTTTTGTGCATTGACGGAAGGCAAAAAGTGACTAGTAACAGCTGCTTCGTGAATTTAAATAATGCTAGTTTTAAAACTGAAAAATGATTCAATGATTTTTTCCTCCTTGCAATCTTTGATCTATCTTGCAATCCCAACATCCTCATCCTCCGAGCCTTTTCCCAATCATGTTGGGGTCGGCTTCCAGTCTGACCGGATTCAGCCGCGTACCAGTGCTTTACAAGAAGCGACTGCCTATCTGACCTCCTCAACCCAGTTACCCGGGCAACCCGATACCCCTTGGTTAGACCCGTAACGACTGCCAAGGATGTTCAATGACAGCCGGAACCTACAGTTTAACGTTGCATCCGAAACGCAGTCAATGGTGTCTAAGATATACTTAGAAAGTACATACAAACTTAGAAAAGTTGCATTGGTACTTGCCTGACCTGGGATCGAACCCGCGCCCTCATACTTGAGAGGTTGGTCCTTTACCCACTAGGCCACCACGACGACCCATCTTCATCAAATATGAAAGTCATGTTTGAATACTCATGAGCATAGGGCACACGTTTCTTCTCATACAGAGTAGGTACTCACCAATTTATATTTAACAATCAAGTACATACATACTTAACTTGCAAAAGATACATTGGTACATGCCTGACCTGGAATCGATACCGATATCGATACGTCACTCCTGCGAGACTGTTGCTTTAAACACTAGGCCAACACGACTTAAACATATTATTTAGATACCTTATCATAAAAATATAGGTACCTATTTAGTTTTTTTTGTAATGCAAAGCACTAAAGACTGGCGCCAGGAAGTAAAGCGGTCATAATATTTGGGAAGTGCATTCCTTATGCGCGGTGCAACGTGGCAATTAGGACGACGCACGTGACGTGTGCCCGCACGTGATCTGACGATCTAAGGACATTATTGTATCTACAAATCTATGCTATACTTACCAATCTATAAGTCTATATAAAAGTAGTCTTACTTACAACACTGATAAGAATGACTGATCAGATCAAGCTGAGAATTAGGGAGAAGGTAACTTAGATAAGGGAGGACATAAGGATGTTTTTGTCACCATCCTATTACGGGAAGCAGTTATCTCTCGGGATGCGGGTGAAACCGTGGGCAGAAGCTAGTCTTATAAATACGAAAATTATTTTATTTGTCTGTGGCGGTTTCACACCAAAACTGCGGAACTAGAAATGTTTGGCGTTGGGATGCTTATGGAACCATGGGCAACAGATAGTAAAAGTAGGATAATAAAGCTGAAGAGCCCATTTGCTTCGTCGCTTATATCAGGAAAATTGATCAAATTAAAAAAAAATATTACAGCCAAAAGCCGATTTTTTATAAATCAGGTTGCATTTCTACCAATCTTTTTAATTATTTTGCACTCTAGTCTAGAGGGATAAGACACTTTCAAATAAATGGAAAACATCGACATTGTCGAAAATAAAGGGATAACAACAATAATATGACGTCAAAGGGGAATCAAAACCATACCTTATCGGACCTTCTAACCACCATACCATTCCTGTGTTAACACAACAATAACAACTACCTTAATTAGACTACTTACCTATAGTTAAATATAGACTACAATAGTGCATTTCGACATTTATGGCTGGGAAGATTATCAGTTATCCAATTTTCCCGGACATATTTACAAAAATATTCATTATCATTTATTTCGCAAACTATTTACCTATAAATGTAAAAACATTTTCGAGAGTAAATAAAGGTGAGCTTAAACGTTTCATTTTCTAACAGCAAACCTTAGTATATAAAATAAACTTAACACATATACTCGTACATACAACCAAATGCCTACCTATTCATCTAAATATACTTTTATTATACGTTGAAAAACTAATATTATTATATAATTAGTATAGGTAGATTAATTTTTGTGCCTGGGCTCCGCAACTACAGAATCTATTTGAAAAAATCTTTCTCTGTTTGAAAGGTAGACTTCCCTGCATAACATAGGCTACTTATATTACTTTGTCAAACTGTTTTGTAACCAGTCATTAAGTATATGGCGTGGTTTCTGTAATTTGAGGAACACGGCATTCAGTTTTTACGTACTTTTGTGATAATCTAAATGATCTGCATATCCTCTGTTGCAAAATCAAATAAATAAATATTATATCTGGGAACGCGAATAACTTCCCCAGGGACGCGGGTGAAACCGCAGGAAAAGCTATAAACAATAACATGTTTATGAAGCATTAGTGTTATCTAAGATCAGCGCTGTGGTGACCACAATACTAATAAAAGTAGGTACCTCATCATGTCAGGAACAGATGTGACGTGTACGACGCACGTTCGGTCATTTCCGCCAAGTTTCGGGGATTCTAGTGACTGTGATTTAGATTGTTGCAGGACTAACTTTTTGAAGAACTTTATTTAGAAAATCATGAAAAAAAAGTTTTTATTATTGAAGAAGATGAAAAACGGCACAAATATAAATCATATAAGTAAATAAATTAAAAACCATTACCATCTTTATTCTGAGTTAAACTATTATTGCAAGTGAATTGTTAATTAACAGTTTGTAAATATTAAGTCTCTTCAGAAACCACAAGAATCATAAAAAGTAAATACCTACTTATTTATATGTAACAGCACAAAATAAACATTACATAACACAAACACAAACAAATACAAAATAAAAAACCCACCGCACCCAAAAACGAAATTCATCGACACTCCAAATTAATTTTTATCGCCGCGATGTCATTGCCCATAGCGTCCCATTTGTCCTAAAAAGTCGTCGAACGGGACACATCCTACAGCTGTTTGAAAAATCGTAATTCAGCGATGGTCTTGCATTACAAATATTTTTTTTGACTTCGAAGTCAATGCCCCGTTTTAGACGGAAGTGCCGTCTGCACGGAAACAGGGAAGTACTCATTGTGCATTTTTTTAATAGCTATTTCGATTCGCAGGATATTACGTTTTTCTTTGAGTGCGTTGACACCGATTAAGTTTTATTGTTTAGCGCCACGGTCACGTGTTGACGTTATTTTGGTCCTTGGTTACAGGGAGCGGAATATTGTAATTTTTTGCCTTAGTAAGTTGAAGATGATTAAGCTGTCGCATACAACTGAATCTCGACAGATTAAGACTAAGATTTTTGGGTCTTATGATTTTGATTGATAATTTTATTTTGAATATCAACAAGGCACATCCACTGGACTATGCAGTCACGGATTTCGGAAGACAAACGTGGGGCCTTGTTTGTGACAACCTTAATGAAATGGTGACACATAACCAACGATTATTCCTATTTAGACCTTAAAAATATACCCAAAGACAGGCTCCGGACAATTTTATGCTAAGCTCTTACTGACTATATAGATTTTTTCTTATTGAGACCTAGCTCAAAACGTAAAACAAACATCTATCAAAAGGCCAAGCATTTAAATTAAGTCCTCTGATTACATTTCCATTTCAAAGCACCAACCTACCAACGTACTAAGTCAATCCCGCAATCATTATCATAAATCTATTTTTTTCTTCAAAAGAATGAAGCAAATCACGAAGCATAAATAATATCCCTGTTGCTGAACTAAGATAAATGTGGCTGAGCTAGGAGCAGGTTCACAACGGTTCAATAAGGTCGGGATCGAACTCACGACCAACGCGGAAGGCAACACCTGAGGTACATGGGTCTCATATTTTCCCAGCTTGAGTATTTAAAACAGTAATAATGTAAGGTATATTGAAATAGTACTAAAGTATAATTTGCTGAAGAAAAAAGTTGTTTTAGAAAACTGCAGGCATGTGTGATAACGTTTCATTGATGAAAATATGCGCATTCGCTTACAATCATAACTTGCATAATATTATCCTAACACGAAACTTTTGTATTGGATGTATTTGGACAGTAGGCTCTTCTTATTTCTTATCTTGACAAGGACGAATAAATTGAGAGTTAAACATCTTCAATGAAAACACTAGGCATTATAAATAATAGCACGCGATAGTAATCCAAGCTCAAAGTTAATCTATAAATAGGGAATTCAGTAACCAAAGCTCAGTATAATCAAAGGCCACCATTTAGCAATCTGGATCACGACTGTTATCACATGTCGTGATGAATAAATCATCTGTATTAACCACATTGTGAATGAGGGACTGTGTGGGATGCTCGGGCGCCGATGACGTCACCCGCCCGCCAACCAATACCAACCTTACCACCTTATAAGCAGATTCCATTTTCAAATTGCCTTTCCAAGTTCTAATAATGAAATATTCATCCCAAACGACTGTCATCTTTAAGCTAATCGATTAAGATTTACAATCGAATGCTGTATCAGTATCGATTTTAAGTGATTTAGTTTCAATGTCTAAACATGGTATTAATGAACGATTAAAAAACGAGTCTGATTGACGCGTGGCGATTATGAATTGTTTTTATCGATTAAATTGATATCACAGGTGTACGGAATATGTTAATAAATCATAAAGTTTATAAATATAGAGATAACAACTTCATTCTTAGTTGTGTTTACTGAATATACGAGGGATGTGAATGTAGGATTCCCTTTAATGGTTTACGTATTTCTAGTTTGAAATTGTCAACTAATTAGAGCAATTAAGACTGGTCGGTATATAAATGTGATACGTATTAGAAGTGTATTGCATATATCCTGTAAGATCGATATCTTGAGAGCATATTTTTAAAATACAGGCGGATGTTAAGATCATTACTGCACCCTACTAATGTATTTAGAATTCTTAATGACTGACTTTTAGTACTTGCGTTCTCATGTTTATAATTTTATAGGTCTGTATGTGCCTGAATATTTTTAAAAGAGAATTAAATGTGAATCAAGTAAATGGTGTTTAAGGAGTTGCCGTGGCTTTCAAAGTGCTGATTTAAAACCTTTATATTTCAATGAAAATTTGGAATAGAAGATGGTGATAAGAAGCCGTTATGAAACAAAAGAACAAGGAAAACACCTACATACAAAAAAAAACAGCTGCTGTTACACTAATTGTTACAAAACTTAAATAAAACTACACCTATTGTAGTATCAAAGTCCATTGAATCTTACAATACAACCGCGTGGGCGATTGACTCATTGGCCCAAAAAAGGCAATTGTCGTCTCTAACCCCAAAAATAGTCAAGAACAATTAAATCTCAGGATTTTGACCAAATGTCCACGACGTCACCTTATTTGGGAGCTACTGTGTTTCGAAGGACCACTTACGAATTACAATGGTTCGTATAAAATGATGTTTAGATTAATTGTTAGCCGTGTTTGGTGGCTACTTTCTCTCTGATACGGCAGTTAAGAGCTCGTGTCAGCTCGTTAATGTATCGTGTTTGTTTTGTACTTACTACTGTTTTGATTGGGATCTGTTTTTTTTGTGATGAGTGGGTGAAATAAAGAGTGTTTGTTTAGCCGCATGCTTCAATATGTAATTTTTGAGGCTGGAAGAAATTTTTATTCTATATTCATTCAGAAATTCCAAACAGTTTTAATATTTTTATGAAGAGAATTAACTAACATAAAAGCTATAATATATACTAGACATCCATTTTCTTAATGCGAGAGAAAAAAATAAGTTTAACACCAAAAAAACTTTGGTAAAATTGGTTCTTCAATACAAACCCAATTGAATACAAACAGCATAAACTACCATCCTAAAATCACCAACAAACAAACAAACTAGACCAGCCCAACACCCAACAAACCAGTGCAAACTAACAATGATGACTCCCAATCTAAATTCAATAGTTTGGTTCTAGAATATTCCACAGCAAATAGATTCTAAGCTTTCCAATCAAGGCTCTGTGAGGCGAGGGAATTATTATGACAACTGTGCTCTAACAAAGAGATCGGCCACCCACGATCCATTATCCTGCCTAGGAAGTCCGGTTCGTATGGAATAATTAGTGCCTTTGGGTTTAGCAAACGACTTGTGTATGATGTGCAGCTCTACTGTTTTATGTTGCCCTGGTACTTGGATGTTAACGTTATGAAATGAGAAAGTATACGATTAATGAGAAAAGAATAATGGGCGACTCTTAATTTGAGGTTAAATGTTGAATGGAAATATTACAAAATAGTTATTAGTGCATTATTTTTAAAGTTAAGTATTAGGTACATGAGTTAAAATGGAGAAAATAAATTATCCGTCCTATCATTCATGGTCAATACACAGCTATTGTTTAACTATTGTGTGTGCATAAAGTGAAGAAAAAAATCTTTAAGTTACTAAAAATTCTGCGTCGGCTGCAGAAAAATCACAAACCATTGCTTTATTATAAACTCCTCAGTAACGCCCCAATTAATCCGCTAAAAACCGAGTCCAAAATAATGTTACATCCATTTTCAAAAAGCTTACTACCGCATGATGATATTCCGACGTATATAGGAACGAGATTCTCTCAGACTCCCGGGAAATCTTGCTGATGCGACGCCAAGATAGACAGATCTTTACATAACATCGTTTGAAATTCATGCGAGACATGGATATTGAAATATGCTTATGAAAATATGGAATATGGAACACTAAAAATTGTTCGTTTGCGTCTCAGAATGGAAATTCGAGGCGATTTAACAGATGGAAATTGTTACTTTTTCCTCTTTTGATTTATTATTTGGAGCAGTAATTTAGTCAGAATAAATAAACGTAGGTATCTATATATTTAGATAATAAATTACATCATTTTCCTATTAAAATAATTTCAGATTGTTATTTTGGTTTTGTGTAAATCCAAACTTCTAATTAAGCGTATTATAGTGTACCTAAAACCGGATTCGGTAGTGATAATGGTTAATTGTGTTTACAGCTAAATATCAATATCGATCATCCTTCTAAGTATGCATATCTAGAGGATAAACCTGAAACTGATTTAGGAATTAATTAAAGGTATTGAAAAGCTTAAAATACTTGCACAGATAAAACTAGCCGATAAATGTGTTTATTTCAAGTTCAATATTAATTTGTTATCTACCTACGTTAATAACACGAAAATTTATCAAAATAATTGTTTACCGCGATGAACAAATTATGGGTAACCTACTTATCTGTAACTAACTGTAACAGCTCCAATATATTATTTAGAATAGCATTTTATCATTAGCCTAAACTTATGTCCTAATTAAATGCTATGATGTAAATCGTTTATTGTATTCTTACCCTTTAGCTTGCATTTTAGATTCGACAAGGGCTCCTTGATAGGCTTCTTTTTATTTAAGAGCATAAAAACTATGTAGAGGGTCTCGTGGCTAAGTGTAAGTCGCATGGGTCGATCTTTTATAAAGCTGAGTAGCGCTTGGCACGGTCGATCCATGGATGGGTGACATCTTATCATGACGAGTTTCTCCGTGTTTCTGTGAAAAACACGTAAAATTGTTGAGTTTCCTCATCTATACTAATATTACAGAGAGGAAAACTTTGTTTGTTTGTTTGGTTGTAATGGATAAAGTCAAAAACTACTTTACCGATTTTAAATATTCTTTCACCAATAGAAAGCTGTATTATCTGCGAGTAACATAGGCTATATTTTATCCCGGTGCGGACATTGATTTTGGAAAAATTTCCAAAATTAATTAATTTATTTATCTTTTATTCAATTCTTCTGAAGCCGGAACAAAATAGTGATGTGTATTACAACAGTTCTATCTACAACATTGTCGATAAAACATGCAAATACAAGTAATATCAGTCTACGAGCATGACAGTGAGTTCTGCATCGATCATATTCTGGATTCACTATGCGCAGCGATTTAACATAATTTTGTTTCGTATCTGACGTAAATGTATGGAGATAAATAGCTGGGAAGTTATTTGTATAATCTGGTCATACTAATATATTGTGGACTGAAATGTTCCCGGTATATTATAGGTTGGGAATTGTCAATTTTCCTTGTTGAAAGGTGGATCCGCAAGGGTTTGTTTCTAGGTCTGATAAATATCATATTCAGTCTAAAAGATTCTTAAATAAATCCCGTTCAATTTAAACAAGGGAACATATTCAATTATTTCTGTTTATTTCAGCATTTTTGAGACAAAGATAATCGAAGGGTATTTTATACTGGATTTTAACTTCTTTCGAAACATAACTTATACATCTGTGGCACTGACTTATAAATACTAATCTGACTATCGCTCTAATGTAAACGTTAAACATTGTTTCAGTCCTCGTTTAGAGTAAGAGTAAGGATTTAAGACGGAATATATCCAGTTTCAGTAACGTGTATTCAGTTTAAGCTTCAATATCATGTATTGTCTTGATGTGTCTTGATTAACCTAATAACTATATGTAGATCTACAACTCATGGCTACGAATAGTTGAAAAAATGTGTAGTTTACACTATTGTTAACAGTCGTCATGCAAGAAAATTAACACCGACAACATAATCAGCCTCCATCACTCGCAAAAAACAATACATTACGAAGCAGAAAAACCTTTTGTTTCGGTGCACGTCTGCGGAGCGTGATCGATCAAAATGTTGAACATTGACAAATGCGGCAACACGTCGGCACCCCACCACGGCATAGCACCTTCGCCCCACTAGCCTCCGAGTTTCCCACTTTCCCGGACCGCCGTGAAGTTGCCAACGCACCAGTGGGCGGGGCGGAGGCGGGGCGGGGTGTGACGCTCCGCGCGCGGCAATCGCCCGCAACCACTTCTCCGTGACACTACGCCGCGCACTTTCAACGCTCGCCGTGCTAACAACGCTCGATTTTCCAAAACTTTGCCAATCACTACAACCATTTAGCCGATTTGACAGTTAAATGATTAACTCCCTATGCCCAATCAAACAGGTGAGCCGCTCGCACGTATGTATAATCAAGCTACTGACCTTTGTCTACACTATTTGTCGCTGCTCATGATTAATTCATGACTCTGTAGACGTTTTTGCAGTAAAGTGCGTACAAAACTATTATAGAAAATAAAACGAAGCATCAGCGACCCTATGCCGTGGGACTGAGGGAGATGGAATTTTTTGAGAAACTATAGTGGTGTACATAAGGTCGATATTATAATTGGTACGCAATTTGAGCTCGACGGAGATCGGCATGCGTTCGGAAATAAAAAGCGGCTACGTGCGACGAAAGAATCGATAGATTACAGTTTTTGCTGGTCACCTCACTAGTCTTGGCGACATTGTTCGAGGGAACGTCAATTAGGGATAATGATGAACTGTGTTTTTGAGCTTGGACGCTGCGATTGTTTGAAATTCATGCCACTTTGATAAATGATACGAGCTGTAGTTTTTCTCGAGAAATTAATTTCTCGTTTTCCATAACTAAGGTCCCATTTTATGGTCAGATTGTAAGAAAACTTGGTATAAATTATTATAGTCGATACTATGATTATACTGGATTCCTGTGGGTTTTTCTTTTTCAGTGAATTATCTGTGCAGTGTTTATTTTTTTGTTTGAACATTGATCTTGAATCCGAAGTATGTTTACGAGGGTAATGCAATAATACCTATATAAGTTACTTAACTATCTGTACATATGAGGAATGAAATTACAGAACTATTGTCAAGTGATTTATTACCTACCTTTACAGTTTTATATCAAAATAATATTTTTCAAGATTTTTCTTACAATTTGCCGACACAAACACACGACAGCAAGAGGCCGTAAGAGTAGTTTCCCGTAAGAGGCAGGAAGTAGATAATTATAAAGTTCGTGCATATATTAAGAAGTTCATACTGTACGTGTTAGCAAGTTAGTCAGTTCACAAACTAAATTAGACCGACGAGTATCGTGCTCTCCTCACGGTTTGCCTGCTTCCAAACTCTTGTAAGTAGTTAGCTTATATTTAGTACAAAATAATCTAACTAAACCAATATTGTAAAGCTGAAGAGTTTGTTTGTTTAATGCTTAATCTCAGAAACTACTGAACCGATTTTAAAGTGACTTTCAGTGTAAGATAGTCGATTTGTCGCTTTTTGTTAAATTGAAGGCTTGAAATAGCTGTAGTAATCCATTTGTCATCATTAAGTCCGTTTTTGCTTTTGGGTATGTAATCTTTAAAATACGTTTAGGCATCTTCATTAAAGAGTATTAGCTGTAATGGTTGTATTATTACAGTTGTCTAAATCTATAAAAATAATTACACTATTGACATGAAATATTTTTTGCAACACTCTCTCGGTTGTAAAGAAACAAAGAGGAAGCCAAAATATCGTTTAGTTACTAAGCTAGCTTTAAGTACCTATTCATAAACCTTGCAATATTCTTACTTTCGAAAACCAACAAAACAAAATATAGAACGATCAAACAGAAGTACAAATTACAGCAATCAAACTTAGTCAATTAAACTTAACTTTTGTGTATTTAACTTCAGAAGTTCATCACTTTTGATGCTGAGTAATTGCCTCCTTCTGCGAATCAGAAGAGTTCTAATAGCTTTATTTGAGTTGCCAATATTTATGACTTACTGTTCTCCACGGTATCACCAGCGTCCTTAGGTAACTCCTTTATGTAAACGTATAAAAAGTATTGAACCGATTTAGGAATCTTTCCTAGCTATGCAAAGTCAATACTGTCGTACTAAGTAAGTAAAAGTTATTACTGTCATCATAGGCTATTTTAATTGGTCATGGGAAGTAGGTATGGTGAAACCGCAAGCTATGTAGTTTGAAAGAACTGTTATACAGTTGTAACAAACAACAAACATTTTTATGGTCAACAGAATACTTAATACAGCACCTACTGTTTACAAAAAAAGTTATTATTATCTTTCAGAAAAACTAATAAAACACTGAAAGAAGAAAAACTTTGAGTCAGACAGTTATTGAAGTAGTTGTAAGTTTCAACTTTCTAAATAATTAAACTTTTCCAATTAGGGTTGTTTGTTGCTTTTTATTTTGTTTGTGAGTAATTGAGACCAGTCTTGTGAAAATTAAGCTTTCTACTGAGACAAATATTAAGTTGTTTTACAATGTATGTCTGGTTATTAGGACCTACATTATTTTAAGTTAAACATACACATAGGTATACAGGTCATCGTCTTGTAGTCAACATCGTTATCGTTCTACGTTCCTTTAAGTAATGTTTGCATTGTAACTTATAGATTAATTGTAATTACTGTTATTTGTAATTACTGTTATTGCATGCTTTGATGTATAACATTGTTGGTAGACTTAATAAATAAATAAAAAAAATACTGCTGGGAACAGGCCTCCTCTCACATGGAGAAGACTTAAGCGTTAATCACATTCAGTGATTTCAGATTTGATTGAGTTCAGGATTTCTCCTCCGTGATGTTTTCCTTCACTTTTATTCAATCATTGATGTCAGACTATGTCGGACAGTGTTGAAAAACATGTTCAGAAAATACATATCATCTTTTAGTACCTTATTGAAACACCCATTTGAGTACTTTAAGCGATTGTGAACGATAGGAAGCCGCTTATTTTGTAACAAATGGTTGATCATTATAATCCACTATTATGGAAAATCTGTGTTTGTAATCTCATTCCATATTGATACAATGGTGTTAACATGAACACCGAAGATAAATAATAATAAACAGAAACTATTCTTCAACATCAAAACCTTAACCAACAATGCTAGGAATCGAAAAAAAAAACGTCCAGATATAGTAAAACCGAGGCACGGAATAATTGGAATTCGCAACGCGGAACGTCTCTATCTAACGAATTTCTAATTTATTGTGCGCGATAGTACACACCCCGGCAGTAAATCGTGCGCTTACGCATCTAATCGGCGCTGGTGGCGGCATCTCGCGGCACCTTTGCGAACTTAGATGCAGAAGCTCGCCGCACCGCGGTCCCGCGATTAAAAGCTATGCAATATTTCTATTTGCTTTCTATTTCGCTATTATCTCGGCTAGTGCTAGGTGGTGATAACTTAGTGCGTTTTAATTGTCCAGTTAAGTGGTGGAGTAACCGTTTTCCGGACGGTAAAGAACGCTAGAGATTCGGTATCGTATCTCTGCTATTATGAATCTCGGAGATTTAGTTTTATGGCAAGTTGGTTGTGGGTATTTTATTCTATTTACTCGGTTTTATATAACTTAGGCTTTCTTTAGAAGACTGAACCAATGTGATCTATGCTTTATGTAAAATGAAGCGTATATCCAGTGGAATAAAATGGGAGTAGACTGAAAGAAAATATGACAAAAATACGTGTCACGTGTTTTTTTTTCTTTTAC